>NC_064534.1:35096956-35261956 GCF_023856365.1 Brienomyrus brachyistius
AGCTACACACACCAACAAGTCCATACTGCAGGCTGCAGCCAGAACAATTTTCTACATTCAAACATCGACGGCCTCTTCTCTCTAAAAATTCACCAGACCGCTTCTACCACCAGCAAAGAAGTTTCCATCCCTAATTCCTCTGTGATTCCCACTAACCTAAGCATTAAGCTGGCATTGAAGGGTGTGAATTACCCCGGCCAACCTGTTCTTTTAAATACAGCTTTTAGCAAGTTTTGAAAGGAGAAGAGCAGAACTTGCTATGCCAATAATATCGAGTCTTCTGTGGCGAAGTGGTTTTTGCATAGAAAACAAAGCGGTCAGTTGAAGAGGAATAATATCAGTACTTTGTTTAAAACTGTGTGTAAAAAGCTGTCTCTTTATCATTAACAATAAGTTGTAAAACGTGAATGGGGAGTGACAGTCTTCAAGTTTGTGAGAAGATCGCGCCCTGGTGGAATAAAGGCACGAACAGCTTACAGCACCTAGAATTACCAGGAAGTATTTAGAGTAAAACGGTTTCTAAAAGCTGCCTTTATGAATGAGAGAAAAAAAAAAAATATATATATAAAATAGTAAAATGGAAGGGGAGTGATAGATTTAAATTAATCGTGAAGTGGAGCGCCCCCTGTATAAAGTAAAAGTGAGAAAAGCTTACAGCACCTGGTATTCCCAGGTGGTCTCCCATCCAAGTACTAACCAGACCCTACCCTGCTTAGCTTCCAAGATCGGACTAGATCGGGCGTGTTCAGGGTGGTATGGCCGTAAGCGAGAGACGCTACCAAAAACAGCCCTTTTGCATTACACACCTCTATACATGCCAGTTGGTCCCATTGGATCCTACTAATGTTCTTTTTTTTTTTTTTATCTGACTCACACTGCAGCCCCACCATCCAATCGGCAGCGCCGGACCCACACCAAACATTCACCAAACTACTCAGCCGGCAGCATACCACAATTATTCCATTCTTTCCGCATCCGCACACTTCCTTCTTTTTAACTCCTTTTCACTACCGCACAGGTTAATCGCCGCACGTCCCCCGCCGGCAAACATTACTCCTTTGCCTACTGCATGCAGGCTTCTCTTAACGACCCTCTGTTATCAACTCCGCTAACAGCCACAAAATCTCCGCCGCACGAAGCCCACTGGAAGCTGCTGAGTCACATGCTTCCCCAAAACGTCGGGCTGTCAGAACACTGGGAGCTACACACACCAACAAGTCCATACTGCAGGCTGCAGCCAGAACAATTTTCTACATTCAAACATCGACGGCCTCTTCTCTCTAAAAATTCACCAGACCGCTTCTACCACCAGCAAAGAAGTTTCCATCCCTAATTCCTCTGTGACTCCCACTAACCTAAACATTAAGCTGGCATTGAAGGGTGTGAATTACCCCGGCCAATCTGTTCTTTTAAATACAGCTTTTAGCAAGTTTTGAAAGGAGAAGAGCAGAACTTGCTATGCCAATAATATCGAGTCTTCTATGGCGAAGTGGTTTTTGCATAGAAAACAAAGCGGTCAGTTGAAGAGCAATAATATCAGTACTTTGTTTAAAACTGTGTGTAAAAAGCTGTCTCTTTATCATTAACAATAAGTTGTAAAACGTGAATGGGGAGTGACAGTCTTCAAGTTTGTGAGAAGATCGCGCCCTGGTGGAATAAAGGCACGAACAGCTTAGAGCACCTTGAATTACCAGGAAGTATTTAGAGTAAAACGGTGTGTAAAAGCTACCTTTATGAATGAGAGAAAAATATATATATATATAAAATAGTAAAATGGAAGGGGAGTGATAGATTTAAATTAATCGTGAAGTGGAGCGCCCCCTGTATAAAGTAAAAGTGAGAAAAGCTTACAGCACCTGGTATTCCCAGGAGGTCTCCCATCCAAGTACTAACCAGACCCTAGCCTGCTTAGCTTACGAGATCCGATGAGATCTGGCGTGTTCAGGGTGGTATGGCCATAAGCGAGAGACGCTACCAAAAACAGCCCTTTTGCATTACACGCGTCTATACATGCCAGTTAGTCCCATTGGATCCTACTCCTGGTTTTTTTTTTTTTTTATCTGACTCACACTGCAGCACCACCATCCAATGGGCAGCGCCGGACCCACACCAAACATTCACCAAACTACTCAGCCGGCAGCCTACCACAATTATTCCATTCTTTCCGCATCCGCACACTTCCTTCTTTTTAACTCCTTTTCACTACCGCACAGGTTAATCGCCGCACGTCCCCCGCCGGAAAACATTACTCCTTTGCCTACTGCATGCAGGCTTCTCTTAACGACCCTCTGTTATCAACTCCGCTAACAGCCACAAAATCTCCGCTGCACGAAGCCCACTGGTAGCTGCTGAATCACATGCTTCCCCAAAACGTCGCGCTGTCAGAACACTGGGAGCTACACACACCAACAAGTCCATACTGCAGGCTGCAGCCAGAACAGTTTTTTACATTCAAACATCGACGGCCTCTTCTCTCTAAAAATTCAACAGACCGCTTCTACCACCAGCAAAGAAGTTTCCATCCCTAATTCCTCTGTGATTCCCACTAACCTAAACATTAAGCTGGCATTGAAGGGTGTGAATTACCCCGGCCAATCTGTTCTTTTAAATACAGCTTTTAGCAAGTTTTGAAAGGAGAAGAGCAGAACTTGCTATGCCAATAATATCGAGTCTTCTGTGGCGAAGTGGTTTTTGCATAGAAAACAAAGCGGTCAGTTGAAGAGGAATAATATCAGTACTTTGTTTAAAACTGTGTGTAAAAAGCTGTCTCTTTATCATTAACAATAAGTTGTAAAACGTGAATGGGGAGTGACAGTCTTCAAGTTTGTGAGAAGATCGCGCCCTGGTGGAATAAAGGCACGAACAGCTTACAGCACCTAGAATTACCAGGAAGTATTTAGAGTAAAACGGTTTCTAAAAGCTGCCTTTATGAATGAGAGAAAAAAAATATATATATATATATAAAATAGTAAAATGGAAGGGGAGTGATAGATTTAAATTAATCGTGAAGTGGAGCGCCCCCTGTATAAAGTAAAAGTGAGAAAAGCTTACAGCACCTGGTATTCCCAGGTGGTCCCCCATCCAAGTACTAACCAGACCCTACCCTGCTTAGCTTCCGAGATCAGACGAGATCAGGCGTGTTCAGGGTGGTATGGCCGTAAGCGAGAGATGCTACCAAAAACAGCCCTTTTGCATTACACGCCTCTGTACATGCCAGTTGGTCCCATTGGATCCTACTAATGTTCTTTTTTTTTTTTTTATCTGACTCACACTGCAGCCCCACCATCCAATCGGCAGCGCCGGACCCACACCAAACATTCACCAAACTACTCAGCCAGCAGCCTAGCACAATTATTCCATTCTTTCCGCATCCGCACACTTCCTTCTTTTTAACTCCTTTTCACTACCGCACAGGTTAATCGCCGCACGTCCCCCGCCGGCAAACATTACTCCTTTGCCTACTGCATGCAGGCTTCTCTTAACGACCCGCTGTTATCAACTCCGCTAACAGCCACAAAATCTCCGCCGCACGAAGCCCACTGGTAGCTGCTGAATCACATGCTTCCCCAAAACGTCACGCTGTCAGAACACTGGGAGCTACACACACCAACAAGTCTATACTGCAGGCTGCAGCCAGAACTATTTTCTACATTCAAACATCGACGGCCTCTTCTCTCTAAAAATTCACCAGACCGCTTCTACCACCAGCAAAGAAGTTTCCATCCCTAATTCCTCTGTGACTCCCACTAACCTAAACATTAAGCTGGCATTGAAGGGTGTGAATTACCCCGGCAAATCTGTTCTTTTAAATACAGCTTTTAGCAAGTTTTGAAAGGAGAAGAGCAGAACTTGCTATGCCAATAATATCGAGTCTTCTGTGGCGAAGTGGTTTTTGCATAGAAAACAAAGCGGTCAGTTGAAGAGGAATAATATCAGTACTTTGTTTAAAACTGTGTGTAAAAAGCTGTCTCTTTATCATTAACAATAAGTTGTAAAACGTGAATGGGGAGAGACAGTCTTCAAGTTTGTGAGAAGATCGCGCCCTGGTGGAATAAAGGCACGAACAGCTTACAGCACCTTGAATTACCAGGAAGTATTTAGAGTAAAACGGTGTGTAAAAGCTACCTTTATGAATGAGAGAAAAATATATATATATATAAAATAGTAAAATGGAAGGGGAGTGATAGATTTAAATTAATCGTGAAGTGGAGCGCCCCCTGTATAAAGTAAAAGTGAGAAAAGCTTAAAGCACCTGGTATTCCCAGGAGGTCTCCCATCCAAGTACTAACCAGACCCTACCCTGCTTGGCTTCCGAGATCGGATGAGATCGGGCGTGTTCAGGGTGGTATGGCCATAAGCGAGAGACGCTACCAAAAACAGCCCTTTTGCATTACACGCGTCTATACATGCCAGTTAGTCCCATTGGATCCTACTCCTGGTTTTTTTTTTTTTTTTATCTGACTCACACTGCAGCACCACCATCCAATCGGCAGCGCCGGACCCACACCAAACATTCACCAAACTACTCAGCCGGCAGCCTACCACAATTATTCCATTCTTTCCGCATCCGCACACTTCCTTCTCTTTAACTCCTTTTCACTACCGCACAGGTTAATCGCCGCACGTCCCCCGCCGGCAAACATTACTCCTTTGCCTACTGCATGCAGGCTTCTCTTAACGACCCTCTGTTATCAACTCCGCTAACATCGACAAAATCTCCGCCGCACGAAGCCCACTGGTAGCTGCTGAATCACATGCTTCCCCAAAACGTCGCGCTGTCAGAACACTGGGAGCTACACACACCAACAAGTCCATACTGCAGGCTGCAGCCAGAACAATTTTCTACATTCAAACACCGACAGCCTCTTCTCTCTAAAAATTCACCAGACCGCTTCTACCACCAGCAAAGAAGTTTCCATCCCTAATTCCTCTGTGATTCCCACTAACCTAAACATTAAGCTGGCATTGAAGGGTGTGAATTACCCCGGCCAATCTGTTCTTTTAAATACAGCTTTTAGCAAGTTTTGAAAGGAGAAGAGCAGAACTTGCTATGCCAATAATATCGAGTCTTCTGTGGCGAAGTGGTTTTTGCATAGAAATCAAAGCGGTCAGTTGAAGAGGAATAATATCAGTACTTTGTTTAAAACTGTGTGTAAAAAGCTGTCTCTTTATCATTAACAATAAGTTGTAAAATGTGAATGGGGAGTGACAGTCTTCAAGTTTGTGAGAAGATCGCGCCCTGGTGGAATAAAGGCACGAACAGCTTACAGCACCTAGAATTACCAGGCAGTATTTAGAGTAAAACGGTGTGTAAAGGCTGCCTTTATGAATGAGAGAAAAAAAATATATATATAAAATAGTAAAATGGAAGGGGAGTGATAGATTTAAATTAATCGTGAAGTGGAGTGCCCCCTGTATAAAGTAAAAGTGAGAAAAGCTTACAGCACGTGGTATTCCCAGGCAGTCTCCCATCCAAGTACTAACCAGACCCTACCCCACTTAGCTTCCGAGATCAGGCGTGTTCAGGGTGGTATGGCCGTTAGCGAGAGATGGTAACAAAAACAGCCCTTTTGCATTACACGCCTCTATACATGCCAGTTAGTCCCATTGGATCCTACTCCTGTTTTTTTTTTTTTTTATCTGACTCACACTGCAGCACCACCATCCAATCGGCAGCGCCGGACCCACACCAAACATTCACCAAACTACTCAGCCGGCAGCCTACCACAATTATTCCATTCTTTCCGCATCTGCACACTTCCTTCTCTTTAAGTCCTTTTCACTACCACACAGGTTAATCGCCGCACGTCCCCCGACGGCAAACATTACTCCTTTGCCTACCTCATGCAGGCTTCTCTTAACGACCCTCTGTTATCAACTCCGCTAACAGCCACAAAATCTCTGCCGCACGAAGCCCACTGGTAGCTGTTGAATCACATGCTTCCCCAAAACGTCACGCTGTCAGAACACTGGGAGCTACACACGCCAACAAGTCCATACTGCAGGCTGCAGCCAGAACAACAATTTTCTACATTGAAACATCGACGGCCTCTTCTCTCTAAAAATTCACCAGACCGCTTCTACCATCAGCAAAGAAGTTTCCATCCCTAATTCCTCTGTGATTCCCACTAACCTAAACATTAATCTGGCATTGAAGGGTGTGAATTACCCCACCCAACCTGCTCTTTTAAATACAGCTTTTAGCAAGTTTTGAAAGGAGGAGAAGAGCAGACCTTGCTATGCCAATAATATCAAGTCTTCTGTGGCGAAGTGGTTTTTGCATAGAAAACAAAGCGGTGAGTTGAAGAGGAATTATATCAGTACTTTGTTTAAAACTGTGTGTAAAAAGCTGTCTCTTTATTATTAACAATAAGTTGTAAAACGTGAATGGGGAGTGACAGTCTTCAAGTTTGTGAGAAGATCGCGCCCTGGTGGAATAAAGGCACGAACAGCTTACAGCAGCTATAATTACCAGGCAGTATTTAGAGTAAAACGTGTGTAAAAGCTGCCTTTATGGATGAGAGAAAAAAGAAATATATATATAAAATAGTAAAATGGAAGGGGAGTAATAGATTTAAATTAATCGTGAAGTGGAGCGCCCCCTGTATAAAGTAAAAGTGAGAAAAGCTTACAGCACCGGGTATTCCCAGGAGGTCTCCCATCCAAGTACTAACCAGACGCTACCCTGCTTGGCTTCCGAGATCAGACGTGTTCAGGGTGGTATGGCCGTGAGCGAGAAAAACTACCAAAAACAGCCCTTTTGCATTACACGCCTCTATACATGCCAGTTTGTCCCATTGGATCCTACTCCTGTTTTTTTTTTTTTTTTTATCTGACTCACACTGCAGCCCAACCATCCAATCGGCAGTGCCGGAACCACACCAAACATTCACCAAACTACTCAGCCGGCAGCCTACCACAATTATTCCATTCTTTCCGCATCCACACACTTCCTTCTCTTTAACTCCTCTTCACTACCGCACAGGTTAATCGCCGCACGTCCCCCGCCGGCAAACATTACTCCTTTGCCTACCGCATGCAGGCTTCTCTTAATGACCTTCTGTTATCAACTCCACTAACAGCCACAAAATCTCCGCCGCACGAAGCCCACTGGTAGCTGCTGAATCACATGCTTCCCCAAAACGTCGTGCTGTCAGAACACTGGGAGCTACACACACCAACAAGTCCATACTGCAGGCTGCAGCCAGAACAATTTTCTACATTCAAACATTGACGGCCTCTTCTCTCTAAAAATTCACCAGACCGCTTCTACCACCAGCAAAGAAGTTTCCATCCCTAATTCCTCTGTGATTCCCACTAACCTAAACATTAAATACAGCTTTTAGCAAGTTTTGAAAGGAGAAGAGCAGAACTTGCTATGCCAATAATATCGAGTCTTCTGTGGCGAAGTGGTTTTTGCATAGAAAACAAAGCGGTCAGTTGAAGAGGAATAATATCAGTACTTTGTTTAAAACTGTGTGTAAAAAGCTGTCTCTTTATCATTAACAATAAGTTGTAAAACGTGAATGGGGAGTGACAGTCTTCAAGTTTGTGAGAAGATCGCGCCCTGGTGGAATAAAGGCACGAACAGCTTACAGCACCTAGAATTACCAGGAAGTATTTAGAGTAAAACGGTTTCTAAAAGCTGCCTTTATGAATGAGAGAAAAAAAAAATATATATATATAAAATAGTAAAATGGAAGGGGAGTGATAGATTTAAATTAATCGTGAAGTGGAGTGCCCCCTGTATAAAGTAAAAGTGAGAAAAGCTTACAGCACCTGGTATTCCCAGGAGGTCTCCCATCCAAGTACTAACCAGACCCTAGCCTGATTAGCTTCCGAGATCAGATGAGATCGGGCGTGTTCAGGGTGGCATGGCCATAAGCGAGAGACGCTACCAAAAACAGCCCTTTTGCATTACACGCCTCTATACATGCCAGTTGGTCCCATTGGATCCTACTAATGTTTTTTTTTTTTTTTTTATCTGACTCACACTGCAGTCCCACCATCCAATCAGCAGCGCCGGACCCACACCAAACATTCACCAAACTACTCAGCCGGCAGCCTACCACAATTATTCCATTCTTTCCGCATCCGCACACTTCCTTCTTTTTAACTCCTTTTCACTACCGCACAGGTTAATCGCCGCACATCCCCCGCCGGCAAACATTACTCCTTTGCCTACTGCATGCAGGCTTCTCTTAACGACCCTCTGTTATCAACTCCGCTAACAGCCACAAAATCTCCGCCGCACGAAGCCCACTGGTAGCTGCTGAATCACATGCTTCCCCAAAACGTCACGCTGTCAGAACACTGGGAGCTACACACACTAACAAGTCCATACTGCAGGCTGCAGCCAGAACAATTTTCTACATTCAAACATCGACGGCCTCTTCTCTCTAAAAATTCACCAGACCGCTTCTACCACCAGCAAAGAAGTTTCCATCCCTAATTCCTCTGTGATTCCCACTAACCTAAACATTAAGCTGGCATTGAAGGGTGTGAATTACCCCGGCCAATCTGTTCTTTTAAATACAGCTTTTAGCAAGTTTTGAAAGGAGAAGAGCAGAACTTGCTATGCCAATAATATCGAGTCTTCTGTGGCGAAGTGGTTTTTGCATAGAAAACAAAGCGGTCAGTTGAAGAGGAATAATATCAGTACTTTGTTTAAAACTGTGTGTAAAAAGCTGTTTCTTTATCATTAACAATAAGTTGTAAAACGTGAATGGGGAGTGACAGTCTTCAAGTTTGTGAGAAGATCGTGCCCTGGTGGAATAAAGGCACGAACAGCTTACAGCACATAGAATTACCAGGCAGTATTTAGAGTAAAACGTGTGAAAGCTGCCTTCATGAATGAGAGAAAAAAGAAATATATAAAATAGTAAAATGGAAGGGGAGTGATAGATTTAAATTAATCGTGAGGTGGAGTGCCCCCTGTATAAAGTAAAAGTGAGAAAAGCTTACAGCACGTGGTATTCCCAGGCAGTCTCCCATCCAAGTACTAACCAGACCCTACCCCGCTTAGCTTCCGAGATCAGACGAGATCGGGCGTGTTCAGGGTGGTATGGCCATAAGCGAGAACCGCGAACAAAAACAGCCCTTCTGCATTACACGCCTCTATACATGCCAGTTAGTCCCATTGGATCCTACTCCCGTTTTTTTTTTTTTTTTTATCTGACTCACACTGCAGCACCACCATCCAATCGGCAGCGCTGCACCCACACCAAACATTCACCAAACTACTCAGCCGGCAGCCTACCACAATTATTCCATTCTTTCCGCATCCGCACACTTCCTTCTCTTTAAGTCCTTTTCACTACCGAACAGGTTAATCGCCGCACGTCCCCCGCCGGCAAACATTACTCATTTGCCTACCGCATGCAGGCTTCTCTTAAAGACCCTCTGTTATCAACTCCGCTAACAGCCACAAAATCTCCGCCGCACGAAGCCCACTGGTTGCTGTTGAATCACATGCTTCCCCAAAATGTCACGCTGTCAGAACACTGGGAGCTACACACGCCAACAAGTCCATACCGCAGGCTGCAGCCAGAACAATTTTCTACATTCAAACATCGACGGCGTCTTCTCTCTAAAAATTCACCAGACCGCTTCTACCACCAGCAAAGAAGTTTCCATCCCTAATTCCTCTGTGATTCCCACTAACCTAAACATTAAGCTGGCATTGAAGGGTGTGAATTACCCCGGCCAATCTGTTCTTTTAAATACAGCTTTTAGCAAGTTTTGAAAGGAGAAGAGCAGAACTTGCTATGCCAATAATATCGAGTCTTCTGTGGCGAAGTGGTTTTTGCATAGAAAACAAAGCGGTCCGTTGAAGAGGAATAATATCAGTACTTTGTTTAAAACTGTGTGTAAAAAGCTGTCTCTTTATCATTAACAATAAGTTGTAAAACGTGAATGTGGAGTGACAGTCTTCAAGTTTGTGAGAAGATCGCGCCCTGGTGGAATAAAGGCACGAACAGCTTACAGCACCTAGAATTACCAGGCAGTATTTAGAGTAAAACGTGTGTAAAAGCTGCCTTCATGAATGAGAGAAAAAAGAAATATATAAAATAGTAAAATAGAAGGGGAGTGATAGATTTAAATTAATCGTGAGATGGAGTGCCCCCTGTATAAAGTAAAAGTGAGAAAAGCTTACAGCACGTGGTATTCCCAGGCAGTCTCCCATCCAAGTACTAACAAGACCCTACCCCACTTAGCTTCCGAGATCAGACGAGATCGGGCGTGTTCAGGGTGGTATGGCCATAAGCGAGAGCGGCGAACAAAAACAGCCCTTTTGCATTACACGCCTCTATACATGCCAGTTAGTCCCATTGGATCCTACTCCTGTTTTTTTTTTTTTTTTTATCTGACTCACACTGCAGCACCACCATCCAATCGGCAGCGCCGCACCAACACCAAACATTCACCAAACTACTCAGCCGGCAGCCTACCACAATTATTCCATTCTTTCCGCATCCGCACACTTCCTTCTCTTTAAGTCCTTTTCACTACCGAACAGGTTAATCGCCGCACGTCCCCCGCCGGCAAACATTACTCATTTGCCTACCGCATGCAGGCTTCTCTTAAAGACCCTCTGTTATCAACTCCGCTAACAGCCACAAAATCTCCGCCGCACGAAGCCCACTGGTTGCTGTTGAATCACATGCTTCCCCAAAATGTCACGCTGTCAGAACACTGGGAGCTACACACGCCAAAAAGTCCATACCGCAGGCTGCAGCCAGAACAATTTTCTACATTCAAACATCGACGGCGTCTTCTCTCTAAAAATTCACCAGACCGCTTCTACCACCAGCAAAGAAGTTTCCATCCCTAATTCCTCTGTGATTCCCACTAACCTAAACATTAAGCTGGCATTGAAGGGTGTGAATTACCCCGGCCAATCTGTTCTTTTAAATACAGCTTTTAGCAAGTTTTGAAAGGAGAAGAGCAGAACTTGCTATGCCAATAATATCGAGTCTTCTGTGGCGAAGTGGTTTTTGCATAGAAAACAAAGCGGTCCGTTGAAGAGGAATAATATCAGTACTTTGTTTAAAACTGTGTGTAAAAAGCTGTCTCTTTATCATTAACAATAAGTTGTAAAACGTGAATGTGGAGTGACAGTCTTCAAGTTTGTGAGAAGATCGCGCCCTGGTGGAATAAAGGCACGAACAGCTTACAGCACCTAGAATTACCAGGCAGTATTTAGAGTAAAACGTGTGTAAAAGCTGCCTTCATGAATGAGAGAAAAAAGAAATATATAAAATAGTAAAATAGAAGGGGAGTGATAGATTTAAATTAATCGTGAGGTGGAGTGCCCCCTGTATAAAGTAAAAGTGAGAAAAGCTTACAGCACGTGGTATTCCCAGGCAGTCTCCCATCCAAGTACTAACAAGACCCTACCCCACTTAGCTTCCGAGATCAGACGAGATCGGGCGTGTTCAGGGTGGTATGGCCATAAGCGAGAGCGGCGAACAAAAACAGCCCTTTTGCATTACACGCCTCTATACATGCCAGTTAGTCCCATTGGATCCTACTCCTGTTTTTTTTTTTTTTTTTATCTGACTCACACTGCAGCACCACCATCCAATCGGCAGCGCCGCACCAACACCAAACATTCACCAAACTACTCAGCCGGCAGCCTACCACAATTATTCCATTCTTTCCGCATCCGCACACTTCCTTCTCTTTAAGTCCTTTTCACTACCGAACAGGTTAATCGCCGCACGTCCCCCGCCGGCAAACATTACTCATTTGCCTACCGCATGCAGGCTTCTCTTAAAGACCCTCTGTTATCAACTCCGCTAACAGCCACAAAATCTCCGCCGCACGAAGCCCACTGGTTGCTGTTGAATCACATGCTTCCCCAAAATGTCACGCTGTCAGAACACTGGGAGCTACACACGCCAACAAGTCCATACTGCAGGCTGCAGCCAGAACAATTTTCTACACTGAAACATCGACGGCCTCTTCTCTCTAAAAATTCACCAGACCGCTTCTACCACCAGCAAAGAAGTTTCCATCCCTAATTCCTCTGTGATTCCCACTAACCTAAACATTAAGCTGGCATTGAAGGGTGTGAATTACCCCGGCCAACCTGCTCTTTTAAATACAGCTTTTACCAAGTTTTGAAAGGAGGAGAAGAGCAGATAATATGCCAATAATATCGAATATTCTGTGGCGAAGTGGTTTTTGCATAGAAAACAAAGCGGTGAGTTTAAGAGGAATTATATCAGTACTTTGTTTAAAACTGTGTGTAAAAAGCTGTCTCTTTATTATTAACAATAAGTTGTAAAACGTGAATGGGGAGTGACAGTCTTCAAGTTTGTGAGAAGATCGTGCCCTGGTGGAATAAAGGCACGAACAGCTTACAGCACCTAGAATTACCAGGCAGTATTTAGAGTAAAACGTGTGTAAAAGCTGCCTTTATGAATGAGAGAAAAAAGAAATATATAAAATAGTAAAATGGAAGGGGAGTGATAGATTTAAATTAATCGTGAGGTGGAGTGCCCCCTGTATGAAGTAAAAGTGAGAAAAGCTTACAGCACTTGGTATTCCCAGGCAGTCTCCCATTGAAGTACTAACCAGACCCTACCCCGCTTAGCTTCCGAGATCAGACGAGATCGGGCGTGTTCAGGGTGGTAGGGCCATAAGCGAGAGCGGCGAACAAAAACAGCCCTTTTGCATTACACGCCTCTATACATGCCAGTTAGTCCCATTGGATCCTACTCCTGTTTTTTTTTTTTTTTATCTGACTCACACTGCAGCACCACCATCCAATCGGCAGCGCCGCACCCACACCAAACATTCACCAAACTACTCAGCCGGCAGCCTACCACAATTATTCCATTCTTTCCGCATCCGCACACTTCCTTCTCTTTAAGTCCTTTTCACTACCGAACAGGTTAATCGCCGCACGTCCCCCGCCGGCAAACATTACTCATTTGCCTACCGCATGCAGGCTTCTCTTAACGACCCTCTGTTATCAACTCCGCTAACAGCCACAAAATCTCCGCCGCACGAAGCCCACTGGTAGCTGCTGAATCACATGCTTCCCCAAAACGTCGCGCTGTCAGAACACTGGGAGCTACACACACCAACAAGTCCATACTGCAGGCTGCAGCCAGAACAATTTTCTACATTCAAACATCGACGGCCTCTTCTCTCTAAAAATTCACCAGACCGCTTCTACCACCAGCAAAGAAGTTTCCATCCCTAATTCCTCTGTGATTCCCACTAACCTAAACATTAAGCTGGCATTGAAGGGTGTGAATTACCCCGGCCAATCTGTTCTTTTAAATACAGCTTTTAGCAAGTTTTGAAAGGAGAAGAGCAGAACTTGCTATGCCAATAATATCGAGTCTTCTGTGGCGAAGTGGTTTTTGCATAGAAAACAAAGCGGTCAGTTGAAGAGGAATAATATCAGTACTTTCTTTAAAACTGTGTGTAAAAAGCTGTCTCTTTATCATTAACAATAAGTTGTAAAACGTGAATGGGGAGTGACAGTCTTCAAGTTTGTGAGAAGATCGCGCCCTGGTGGAATAAAGGTACGAACAGCTTACAGCACCTAGAATTAGCAGGAAGTATTTAGAGTAAAACGGTGTGTAAAAGCTGCCTTTATGAATGAGAGAAAAAAATATATATATATATAAAATAGTAAAATGGAAGGGGAGTGATAGATTTAAATTAATCGTGAAGTGGAGCGCCCCCTGTATAAAGTAAAAGTGAGAAAAGCTTACAGCACCTGGTATTCCCAGGAGGTCTCCCATCCAAGTATTAACCAGACCCTACCCTGCTTAGCTTCCGAGATCAGATGAGATCGGGCGTGTTCAGGGTGGTATGGCCGCAAGCGAGAGACGCTACCAAAAACAGCCCTTTTGCATTACACGCCTCTATACATGCCAGTTAGTCCCATTGGATCCTACTCCTGTTTTTTTTTTTTTTTATCTGACTCACACTGCAGCCCCACCATCCAATCGGCAGCGCCGGACCCACACCAAACATTCACCAAACTACTCAGCCGGCAGCCTACCACAATTATTCCATTCTTTCCGCATCCGCACACTTCCTTCTTTTTAACTCCTTTTCACTACCGCACAGGTTAATCGCCGCACGTCCCCCGCCGGCAAACATTACTCCTTTGCCTACTGCATGCAGGCTTCTCTTAACGACCCTCTGTTATCAACTCCGCTAACAGCCACAAAATCTCCGCCGCACGAAGCCCACTGGTAGCTGCTGAATCACATGCTTCCCCAAAACGTCGCGCTGTCAGAACACTGGGAGCTACACACACCAACAAGTCCATACTGCAGGCTGCAGCCAGAACAATTTTCTACATTCAAACATCGACGGCCTCTTCTCTCTAAAAATTCACCAGACCGCTTCTACCACCAGCAAAGAAGTTTCCATCCCTAATTCCTCTGTGATTCCCACTAACCTAAACATTAAGCTGGCATTGAAGGGTGTGAATTACCCCGGCCAATCTGTTCTTTTAAATACAGCTTTTAGCAAGTTTTGAAAGGAGAAGAGCAGAACTTGCTATGCCAATAATATCGAGTCTTCTGTGGCGAAGTGGTTTTTGCATAGAAAACAAAGCGGTCAGTCGAAGAGGAATAATATCAGTACTTTGTTTAAAACTGTGTGTAAAAAGCTGTCTCTTTATCATTAACAATAAGTTGTAAAACGTGAATGGGGAGTGACAGTCTTCAAGTTTGTGAGAAGATCGCGCCCTGGTGGAATAAAGGTACGAACAGCTTACAGCACCTAGAATTACCAGGAAGTATTTAGAGTAAAACGGTGTGTAAAAGCTGCCTTTATGAATGAGAGAAAAAAATATATATATATATAAAATAGTAAAATGGAAGGGGAGTGATAGATTTAAATTAATCGTGAAGTGGAGCGCCCCCTGTATAAAGTAAAAGTGAGAAAAGCTTACAGCACCTGGTATTCCCAGGAGGTCTCCCATCCAAGTATTAACCAGACCCTAGCCTGCTTAGCTTCCGAGATCAGATGAGATCGGGCGTGTTCAGGGTGGTATGGCCGCAAGCGAGAGACGCTACCAAAAACAGCCCTTTTGCATTACACGCCTCTATACATGCCAGTTAGTCCCATTGGATCCTACTCCTGTTTTTTTTTTTTTTTTTATCTGACTCACACTGCAGCCCCACCATCCAATCGGCAGCGCCGGACCCACACCAAACATTCACCAAACTACTCAGCCGGCAGCCTACCACAATTATTCCATTCTTTCCGCATCCGCACACTTCCTTCTTTTTAACTCCTTTTCACTACCGCACAGGTTAATCGCCGCACGTCCCCCGCCGGCAAACATTACTCCTTTGCCTACTGCATGCAGGCTTCTCTTAACGACCCTCTGTTATCAACTCCGCTAACAGCCACAAAATCTCCGCCGCACGAAGCCCACTGGTAGCTGCTGAATCACATGCTTCCCCAAAACGTCGCGCTGTCAGAACACTGGGAGCTACACACACCAACAAGTCCATACTGCAGGCTGCAGCCAGAACAATTTTCTACATTCAAACATCGACGGCCTCTTCTCTCTAAAAATTCACCAGACCGCTTCTACCACCAGCAAAGAAGTTTCCATCCCTAATTCCTCTGTGATTCCCACTAACCTAAACATTAAGCTGGCATTGAAGGGTGTGAATTACCCCGGCCAATCTGTTCTTTTAAATACAGCTTTTAGCAAGTTTTGAAAGGAGAAGAGCAGAACTTGCTATGCCAATAATATCGAGTCTTCTGTGGCGAAGTGGTTTTTGCACAGAAAACAAAGCGGTCAGTTGAAGAGGAATAATATCAGTACTTTGTTTAAAACTGTGTGTAAAAAGCTGTCTCTTTATCATTAACAATAAGTTGTAAAACGTGAATGGGGAGTGACAGTCTTCAAGTTTGTGAGAAGATCGCGCCCTGGTGGAATAAAGGTACGAACAGCTTACAGCACCTAGAATTACCAGGAAGTATTTAGAGTAAAACGGTGTGTAAAAGCTGCCTTTATGAATGAGAGAAAAAAAAATATATATATATAAAATAGTAAAATGGAAGGGGAGTGATAGATTTAAATTAATCGTGAAGTGGAGCGCCCCCTGTATAAAGTAAAAGTGAGAAAAGCTTACAGCACCTGGTATTCCCAGGTGGTCTCCCATCCAAGTACTAACCAGACCCTACCCTGCTTAGCTTCCAAGATCAGACAAGATCAGGCGTGTTCAGGGTGGTATGGCCGTAAGCAAGAGATGCTGCCAAAAACAGCCCTTTTGCATTACACGCGTCTATACATGCCAGTTAGTCCCATTGGATCCTATTCCTGTTTTTTTTTTTTTTTATCTAACTCACACTGCAGCCCCACCATCCAATCGGCAGCGCCGGACCCACACCAAACATTCACCAAACTACTCAGCCGGCAGCCTACCACAATTATTCCATTCTTTCCGCATCCGCACACTTCCTTCTTTTTAACTCCTTTTCACTACCGCACAGGTTAATCGCCGCACGTCCCCCGCCAGCAAACATTACTCCTTTGCCTACTGCATGTAGGCTTCTCTTAACGACCCTCTGTTATCAACTCCGCTAACAGCCACAAAATCTCCGCCGCACGAAGCCCACTGGTAGCTGCTGAATCACATGCTTCCCCAAAACGTCGCGCTGTCAGAACACTGGGAGCTACACACACCAACAAGTCCATACTGCAGGCTGCAGCCAGAACTATTTTCTACATTCAAACATCGACGGCCTCTTCTCTCTAAAAATTCACCAGACCGCTTCTACCACCAGCAAAGAAGTTTCCATCCCTAATTCCTCTGTGATTCCCACTAACCTAAACATTAAGCTGGCATTGAAGGGTGTGAATTACCCCGGCCAATCTGTTCTTTTAAATACAGCTTTTAGCAAGTTTTGAAAGGAGAAGAGCAAAACTTGCTATGCCAATAATATCGAGTCTTCTGTGGCGAAGTGGTTTTTGCATAGAAAACAAAGCGGTCAGTTGAAGAGGAATAATATCAGTACTTTGTTTAAAACTGTGTGTAAAAAGCTGTCTCTTTATCATTAACAATAAGTTGTAAAACGTGAATGGGGAGTGACAGTCTTCAAGTTTGTGAGAAGATCGCGCCCTGGTGGAATAATGGCACGAACAGCTTACAGCACCTAGAATTACCAGGAAGTATTTAGAGTAAAACGGTTTCTAAAAGCTGCCTTTATGAATGAGAGAAAAAAAAAATATATATATATAAAATAGTAAAATGGAAGGGGAGTGATAGATTTAAATTAATCGTGAAGTGGAGCGCCCCCTGTATAAAGTAAAAGTGAGAAAAGCTTACAGCACCTGGTATTCCCAGGTGGTCTCCCATCCAAGTACTAACCAGACCCTACCCTGTTCAGCTTACAAGATCAGACGAGATTGGGCGTGTTCAGGGTGGTATGGCCGTAAGCGAGAGATGCTACCAAAAACAGCTCTTTTGCATTACACGCGTCTATACATGCCAGTTAGTCCCATTGGATCCTACTCCTGGTTTTTTTTTTTTTATCTGACTCACACTGCAGCCCCACCATCCAATCGGCAGCGCCGGACCCACACCAAACATTCACCAAACTACTCAGCCGGCAGCCTACCACAATTATTCCATTCTTTCCGCATCCGCACACTTCCTTCTTTTTAACTCCTTTTCACTACCGCACAGGGTTAATCGCCGCACGTCCCCCGCCGGCAAACATTACTCCTTTGCCTACTGCATGTAGGCTTCTCTTAACGACCCTCTGTTATCAACTCCGCTAACAGCCACAAAATCTCCGCCGCACGAAGCCCACTGGTAGCTGCTGAATCACATGCTTCCCCAAAACGTCGCGCTGTCAGAACACTGGGAGCTACACACACCAACAAGTCCATACTGCAGGCTGCAGCCAGAACAATTTTCTACATTCAAACATCGACGGCCTCTTCTCTCTAAAAATTCACCAGACCGCTTCTACCACCAGCAAAGAAGTTTCCATCCCTAATTCCTCTGTGATTCCCACTAACCTAAACATTAAGCTGGCATTGAAGGGTGTGAATTACCCCGGCCAATCTGTTCTTTTAAATACAGCTTTTAGCAAGTTTTGAAAGGAGAAGAGCAGAACTTGCTATGCCAATAATATCGAGTCTTCTGTGGCGAAGTGGTTTTTGCATAGAAAACAAAGCGGTCAGTTGAAGAGGAATAATATCAGTACTTTGTTTAAAACTGTGTGTAAAAAGCTGTCTCTTTATCATTAACAATAAGTTGTAAAACGTGAATGGGGAGTGACAGTCTTCAAGTTTGTGAGAAGATCGCGCTCTGGTGGAATAAAGGCACGAACAGCTTACAGCACCTAGAATTACCAGGAAGTATTTAGAGTAAAACGGTGTGTAAAAGCTGCCTTTATGAATGAGAGAAAAAACAAATATATATATAAAATAGTAAAATGGAAGGGGAGTGATACATTTAAATTAATCGTGAAGTGGAGCGCCCCCTGTATAAAGTAAAAGTGAGAAAAGCTTGCAGCACCTGGTATTCCCAGGTGGTCTCCCATCCAAGAACTAACCAGACCCTACCCTGCTTAGCTTCCGAGATCAGACGAGATCGGGCGTGTTCAGGGTGGTATGGCCGTAAGCGAGAGATGCTACCAAAAACAGCCCTTTTGCATTACACGCGTCTATACATGCCAGTTAGTCCCATTGGATCCTACTCCTGTTTTTTTTTTTTTTATCTGACTCACACTGCAGCCCCACCATCCAATCGGCAGCGCCGGACCCACACCAAACATTCACCAAACTACTCAGCCGGCAGCCTACCACAATTATTCCATTCTTTCCGCATCCGCACACTTCCTTCTTTTTAACTCCTTTTCACTACCGCACAGGTTAATCGCCGCACGTCCCCCGCCAGCAAACATTACTCCTTTGCCTACTGCATGTAGGCTTCTCTTAACGACCCTCTGTTATCAACTCCGCTAACAGCCACAAAATCTCCGCCGCACGAAGCCCACTGGTAGCTGCTGAATCACATGTGTAGGATCACACATGCACATATCACAAAGCTTAAATTCCAGGTGGCCTGAGACAAGGCCTACCCTGGTACGAGAAGGCACATATCGACCTAGGCCCCAAAGGGGGGTTTGTGACCCCACACACATAGATAACCAGGGAGGCCAGCACTCCAACTTTTATTGCCCAAAGCTTTAACAACCTACAGAGAGCAGAGTGGATCCCCAGGGACAGGGGCACCTCGACTTGGCACACAACCCCATCCCCCGACGTCCTGCCTTACATACCACTCACCCAGCACCCCACAGAAAGTTTCTTTTAAGTTTGGCTTTTGTATATCTGTATATGTATTTACTCTTGACTACTAGTCTTAATATACAGATATGTACAGGTTATGTTCGAATGTGTCTTAACTTTTGGAGATTCTTTTTCTTTGTTTGACAAACCTTCTCCCCCCCCCTTTTCTTTGCCACATTCCTCGGCAACCCTTATCTGATCTTTGTATTCTACCATGCCTATCTAAGGGTAAGATGTGCTTATGACATGAGAATATGTCATATAATGTCTGTATAAAGGGTAATATCTGTTGAGGTACAACCTAAACCACCTGTACCATATACTGGTGTGAGTAATAGAACATAACATAATAGCATAATATAAGTAATCATTAATTAATCATCACAGATGGTATTTGGTGTGAACCGCTAGGCTGGTACGGCATGTTTGGTATCAAACCGAAGGAAAATCACTCCAGTTTCCAAATCTGGTCAATGGTTACCACAAAAGTGGACATATCAAAAGTTACACCAGCCTAATGAAAATCACAATTACCAGAGAAGTCAGTCTGGTCATAAATCCCAAAAGGACTGATACCGACCCCCTTCCGAAAGCCCGCCAAATGGATGGTCAGCCATTGGTCCAGGACTCGAATTCCTGGTCACTCCTAATCACGAACCTTATGCTATAAAACCTGGCACCTCAGAACAAAGAGGAGAAAGGCGGAGAAAAAGAGAAGAACACGGAGAAACAAGCAGCGTTCTTAAAGCCCGTCGGTGAAGACCCAAAGAACTGCAACTCAGACCAAGCTTCACCAGAAGAAAGAACCGGAGGGACTCCACTCCAACAACCGCTGCAAACACCGCGCCTCCCTGAGAGCCATCACCCATCAGCTCATCAGCCACTGCAACCAACTGCAAAGACCTCCCTCTTTCCTGCATCCAAGTAAACCAACTTCCTTTCCTTTCTAACAACCTAAACTGTCCTATTCATCTGCTATATTCCTTTAGGTTTATATTCCTACAAACTGCTTGCTTTGCAGAACAGTTTTCCCTTTTCAGGTTAATCATTTTAAATCTGGTCATTGCATTTTCATGATTACATCGTTTGTGTCTATTCCGTTATTTCATGTTTATTGTTTGTTAGGTGTAATGTCTGTCTTATGTTAGTTGTAGGAATAAATGCATGTCTTTTTACACAACTTCAGCCTCCGTCATTGAGTGCTCACAATAGTCCCTGCCTCTGTGCGATCTGGCTACTACGCTCTGAAACCTCTAAACTCGCCTGAAATATCGCGAGACTCTCTCTCATCGGCCGTGAGGGGAGCTTCGCTACCGATCGTTTACATTACCTGGTGACGCAGCTCGCTGGACGAGCCCACTAACCCAGCTTATTAAGCGATACTGGTTATTAATGAATCCCATTTAAGTCTCACATTAACAGATATCGGGGATTCACAATTGAGTTTGGAGGAGCCGACCATTCGGCATAACAATTGGTTAATAATCAGCATTAAATAATAATTAATTAAAAGTTAATTAATTTCAAAACATATTGGTGGAGATATTAAAATTTACCTGAGCTAATAATTCCTACACATGCTTCCCCAAAACGTCGCGCTGTCAGAACACTGGGAGCTACACACACCAACAAGTCCATACTGCAGGCTGCAGCCAGAACTATTTTCTACATTCAAACATCGACGGCCTCTTCTCTCTAAAAATTCACCAGACCGCTTCTACCACCAGCAAAGAAGTTTCCATCCCTAATTCCTCTGTGATTCCCACTAACCTAAACATTAAGCTGGCATTGAAGGGTGTGAATTACCCCGGCCAATCTGTTCTTTTAAATACAGCTTTTAGCAAGTTTTGAAAGGAGAAGAGCAGAACTTGCTATGCCAATAATATCGAGTCTTCTGTGGCGAAGTGGTTTTTGCATAGAAAACAAAGCGGTCAGTTGAAGAGGAATAATATCAGTACTTTGTTTAAAACTGTGTGTAAAAAGCTGTCTCTTTATCATTAACAATAAGTTGTAAAACGTGAATGGGGAGTGACAGTCTTCAAGTTTGTGAGAAGATCGCGCCCTGGTGGAATAAAGGCACGAACAGCTTACAGCACCTAGAATTACCAGGAAGTATTTAGAGTAAAACGGTTTCTAAAAGCTGCCTTTATGAATGAGAGAAAAAAAAAAATATATATATAAAATAGTCAAATGGAAGGGGAGTGATAGATTTAAATTAATCGTGAAGTGGAGCGCCCCCTGTATAAAGTAAAAGTGAGAAAAGCTTACAGCACCTGGTATTCCCAGGTGGTCTCCCATCCAAGTACTAACCAGACCCTACGCTGTTTAGCTTCCGAGATCAGACGAGATCGGGCGTGTTCAGGGTGGTAAGGCCGTAAGCGAGAGATGCTACCAAAAACAGCTCTTTTGCATTACACGCGTCTATACATGCCAGTTAGTCCCATTGGATCCTACTCCTGGTTTTTTTTTTTTATCTGACTCACACTGCAGCCCCACCATCCAATCGGCAGCGCCGGACCCACACCAAACATTCACCAAACTACTCAGCCGGCAGCCTACCACAATTATTCCATTCTTTCCGCATCCGCACACTTCCTTCTTTTTAACTCCTTTTCACTACCGCACAGGTTAATCGCCGCACGTCCCCTGCCGGCAAACATTACTCCTTTGCCTACTGCATGTAGGCTTCTCTTAACGACCCTCTGTTATCAACTCCGCTAACAGCCACAAAATCTCCGCCGCACGAAGCCCACTGGTAGCTGCTGAATCACATGCTTCCCCAAAACGTCGCGCTGTCAGAACACTGGGAGCTACACACACCAACAAGTCCATACTGCAGGCTGCAGCCAGAACAATTTTCTACATTCAAACATCGACGGCCTCTTCTCTCTAAAAATTCACCAGACCGCTTCTACCACCAGCAAAGAAGTTTCCATCCCTAATTCCTCTGTGATTCCCACTAACCTAAACATTAAGCTGGCATTGAAGGGTGTGAATTATGCCTACTACAATTATTCCATTCTTTCCGCATCCGCACACTTCCTTCTTTTTAACTCCTTTTCACTACCGCACAGGTTAATCGCCGCACGTCCCCCGCCAGCAAACATTACTCCTTTGCCTACTGCATGTAGGCTTCTCTTAACGACCCTCTGTTATCAACTCCGCTAACAGCCACAAAATCTCCGCCGCACGAAGCCCACTGGTAGCTGCTGAATCACATGCTTCCCCAAAACGTCGCGCTGTCAGAACACTGGGAGCTACACACACCAACAAGTCCATACTGCAGGCTGCAGCCAGAACAATTTTCTACATTCAAACATCGACGGCCTCTTCTCTCTAAAAATTCACCAGACCGCTTCTACCACCAGCAAAGAAGTTTCCATCCCTAATTCCTCTGTGATTCCCACTAACCTAAACATTAAGCTGGCATTGAAGGGTGTGAATTACCCCGGCCAATCTGTTCTTTTAAATACAGCTTTTAGCAAGTTTTGAAAGGAGAAGAGCAGAACTTGCTATGCCAATAATATCGAGTCTTCTGTGGCGAAGTGGTTTTTGCATAGAAAACAAAGCGGTCAGTTGAAGAGGAATAATATCAGTACTTTGTTTAAAACTGTGTGTAAAAAGCTGTCTCTTTATCATTAACAATAAGTTGTAAAACGTGAATGGGGAGTGACAGTCTTCAAGTTTGTGAGAAGATCGCGCCCTGGTGGAATAAAGGCACGAACAGCTTACAGCACCTAGAATTACCAGGAAGTATTTAGAGTAAAACGGTTTCTAAAAGCTAGCTTTATGAATGAGAGAAAAATATATATATATATAAAATAGTAAAATGGAAGGGGAGTGATAGATTTAAATTAATCGTGAAGTGGAGCGCCCCCTGTATAAAGTAAAAGTGAGAAAAGCTTGCAGCACCTGGTATTCCCAGGTGGTCTCCCATCCAAGTACTAACCAGAACCTAACTTGCTTAGCTTCCGAGATCAGACGAGATCGGGCGTGTTCAGGGTAGTATGGCCGTAAGCGAAAGATGCTACTAAAAACAGCCCTTTTGCATTACACGCGTCTATACATGCCAGTTAGTCCCATTGGATCCTACTCCTGTTTTTTTTTTTTTTTATCTGACTCACACTGCAGCACCACCATCCAATCGGCAGCGCCGGACCCACACCAAACATTCACCAAACTACTCAGCCGGCAGCCTACCACAATTATTCCATTCTTTCCGCATCCGCACACTTCCTTCTTTTTAACTCCTTTTCACTACCGCACAGGTTAATCGCCGCACGTCCCCCGCCGGCAAACATTACTCCTTTGCCTACTGCATGCAGGCTTCTCTTAACGACCCTCTGTTATCAACTCCGCTAACAGCCACAAAATCTCCGCCGCACGAAGCCCACTGGTAGCTGCTGAATCACATGCTTCCCCAAAACGTCGCGCTGTCAGAACACTGGGAGCTACACACACCAAGTCCATACTGCAGGCTGCAGCCAGAACAATTTTCTACATTCAAACATCGACGGCCTCTTCTCTCTAAAAATTCACCAGACCGCTTCTACCACCAGCAAAGAAGTTTCCATCCCTAATTCCTCTGTGATTCCCACTAACCTAAACATTAAGCTGGCATTGAAGGGTGTGAATTACCCCGGCCAATCTGTTCTTTTAAATACAGCTTTTAGCAAGTTTTGAAAGGAGAAGAGCAGAACTTGCTATGTATAATAAAGGCACGAACAGCTTACAGCACCTAGAATTACCAGGAAGTATTTAGAGTAAAACGGTGTGTAAAAGCTGCCTTTATGAATGAAAGAAAAAAAATATATATATAAAATAGTAAAACGGAAGGGGAGTGATAGATTTAAATTAATCGTGAAGTGGAGTGCCCCCTGTATTAAGTAAAAGTGAGAAAAGCTTACAGCACCTGGTATTCCCAGTAGGTCTCCCATCCAAGTACTAACCAGACCCTATCTTGCTTGGCTTCTGAGATCAGACGAGATCGGGCGTGTTCAGGGTGGTACGGCCGTGAGCGAGAAAAGCTACCAAAAACAGCCCTTTTGCATTACACGCCTCTATACATGCCAGTTAGTCCAAGTGGATCCTACTCCTGTTTTTTTTTTTTTTTATCTGACTCACACTGCAGCCCCACCATCCAATCGGCAGTGCCGGAACCACACCAAACATTCACCAATCTACTCAGCCGGCAGCCTACCACAATTATTCCATTCTTTCCGCATCCGCACACTTCCTTCTCTTTAACTCCTTTTCACTACCGCACAGGTTAATCGCCGCACGTCCCCCGTCGGCAAACATTACTCCTTTGCCTACCGCATGCAGGCTTCTCTTAATGACCTTCTGTTATCAACTCCGCTAACAGCCACAAAATCTCCGCCGCACGAAGCCCACTGGTAGCTGCTGAATCACATGCTTCCCCAAAACGTCGCGCTGTCAGAACACTGGGAGCTACACACCCCAACAAGTCCATACTGCAGGCTGCAGCCAGAACAATTTTCTACATTCAAACATCGACGGCCTCTTCTCTCTAAAAATTCACCAGACCGCTTCTACCACCAGCAAAGATGTTTTCATCCCTAATTCTTCTGTGATTCCCACTAACCTAAACATTAAGCTGGCATTGAAGGGTGTGAATTACCCCGGCCAACCTGCTCTTTTAAATACAGCTTTTAGCAAGTTTTGAAAGGAGGAGAAGAGCAGATAATATGCCAATAATATCGAATATTCTGTGGCGAAGTGGTTTTTGCATAGAAAACAAAGCGGTGAGTTTAAGAGGAATTATATCAGTACTTTGTTTAAAACTGTGTGTAAAAAGCTGTCTCTTTATTATTAACAATAAGTTGTAAAACGTGAATGGGGAGTGACAGTCTTCAAGTTTGTGAGAAGATCGCGCCCTGGTGGAATAAAGGCACGAACAGCTTACAGCAGCTATAATTACCAGGCAGTATTTAGAGTAAAACGGTGTGTAAAAGCTGCCTTTATGAATGAAAGAAAAAATATATATATATAAAATAGTAAAACGGAAGGGGAGTGATAGATTTAAATTAATCGTGAAGTGGAGTGCCCTCTGTATAAAGTAAAAGTGAGAAAAGCTTACAGCACCTGGTATTCCCAGTAGGTCTCCCATCCAAGTACTAACCAGACCCTATCTTGCTTGGCTTCCGAGATCGGACGAGATCGGGCGTGTTCATGGTGGTACGGCCGTGAGCGAGAAAAACTACCAAAAACAGCCCTTTTGCATTACACGCCTCTATACATGCCAGTTAGTCCAAGTGGATCCTACTCCTGTTTTTTTTTTTTTTTATCTGACTCACACTGCAGCCCTACCATCCAATCGGCAGTGCCGGAACCACACCAAACATTCACCAAACTACTCAGCCGGCAGCCTACCACAATTATTCCATTCTTTCCGCATCCGCACACTTCCTTCTCTTTAACTCCTTTTCACTACCGCACAGGTTAATCGCCGCACGTCCCCCGTCGGCAAACATTACTCCTTTGCCTACCGCATGCAGGCTTCTCTTAATGACCTTCTGTTATCAACTCCGCTAACAGCCACAAACTCTCCGCCGCACGAAGCCCACTGGTAGCTGCTGAATCACATGCTTCCCCAAAACGTCGCGCTGTCAGAACACTGTGAGCTACACACACCAACAAGTCCATACTGCAGGCTGCAGCCAGAACAATTTTCTACATTCAAACATTGACGGCCTCTTCTCTCTAAAAATTCACCAGACCGCTTCTACCACCAGCAAAGAAGTTTCCATCCCTAATTCCTCTGTGATTCCCACTAACCTAAACATTAAGCTGGCATTGAAGGGTGTGAATTACCCCGGCCAATCTGTTCTTTTAAATACAGCTTTTAGCAAGTTTTGAAAGGAGAAGAGCAGAACTTGCTATGCCAATAATATCGAGTCTTCTGTGGCGAAGTGGTTTTTGCATAGAAAACAAAGCGGTCAGTTGAAGAGGAATAATATCAGTACTTTGTTTAAAACTGTGTGTAAAAAGCTGTCTCTTTATCATTAACAATAAGTTGTAAAAAGTGAATGGGGAGTGACAGTCTTCAAGTTTGTGAGAAGATCGCGCCCTGGTGGAATAAAGGCACGAAGAGCTTACAGCACCTAGAATTACCAGGCAGTATTTAGAGTAAAACGGTGTGTAAAAGCTGCCTTTATGAAAGAGAGAAAATAAAAATATATATATAAAATAGTAAAATGGAAGGGGAGTGCTAGATTTAAATTAATCGTGAAGTGGAGCGCCCCCTGTATAAAGTAAAAGTGAGAAAAGCTTACAGCACCTGGTATTCCCAGGTGGTCACCTATCCAAGTACTAACCAGACCCTACTCTGCTTAGCTTCCAAGATCAGATGAGGCGTGTTCAGGGTGGTACGGCCGTAAGCGAGAGATGCGACCAAAAACAGCCCTTTTGCATTACACTCGTCTATACATGCCAGTTAGTCCCATTGGATCCTACTCCTGGTTTTTTTTTTTTTTTTTATCTGACTCACACTGCAGCCCCACCATCCAATCGGCAGTGCCGGAATCACACCAAACATTCACCAAACTACTCAGCCGGCAGCCTACCACAATTATTCCATTCTTTCCGCATCCGCACACTTCCTTCTCTTTAACTCCTTTTCACTACCGCACAGGTTAATCGCCGCACGTCCCCCGCCGGCAAACATTACTCCTTTGCCTACCGCATGCAGGCTTCTCTTAATGACCTTCTGTTATCAACTCCGCTAACAGCCACAAAATCTCCGCCGCACGAAGCCCACTGGTAGCTGCTGAATCACATGCTTCCCCAAAACGTCTCGCTGTCAGAACACTGGGAGCTACACACACCAACAAGTCCATACTGCAGGCTGCAGCCAGAAAAATTTTCTACATTCAAACATTGACGGCCTCTTCTCTCTAAAAATTCACCAGACCGCTTCTACCACCAGCAAAGAAGTTTCCATCCCTAATTCCTCTGTGATTCCCACTAACCTAAACATTAAGCTGGCATTGAAGGGTGTGAATTACCCCGGCCAACCTGCTCTTTTAAATACAGCTTTTAGCAAGTTTTGAAAGGAGAAGAGCAGACCTTGCTATGCCAATAATAACGAGTCTTCTGTGGTGAAGTCGTTTTTGCATAGAAAACAAAGCGGTGAGTTGAAGAGGAATTATATTAGTACTTTGTTTAAAACTGTGTGTAAAAAGCTGTCTCTTCATTATTAACAATAAGTTGTAAAACGTGAATGGGGAGTGACAGTCTTCAAGTTTGTGAGAAGATCGCGCCCTGGTGGAATAAAGGCACGAACAGCTTACAGCAGCTATAATTACCAGGCAGTATTTAGAGTAAAACGGTGTGTAAAAGCTGCCTTTATGAATGAAAGAAAAAAAATATATATATAAAATAGTAAAACGGAAGGGGAGTGATAGATTTAAATTAATCGTGAAGTGGAGTGCCCCCTGTATTAAGTAAAAGTGAGAAAAGCTTACAGCACCTGGTATTCCCAGTAGGTCTCCCATCCAAGTACTAACCAGACCCTATCTTGCTTGGCTTCTGAGATCAGACGAGATCGGGCGTGTTCAGGGTGGTACGGCCGTGAGCGAGAAAAGCTACCAAAAACAGCCCTTTTGCATTACACGCCTCTATACATGCCAGTTAGTCCAAGTGGATCCTACTCCTGTTTTTTTTTTTTTTTATCTGACTCACACTGCAGCCCCACCATCCAATCGGCAGTGCCGGAACCACACCAAACATTCACCAATCTACTCAGCCGGCAGCCTACCACAATTATTCCATTCTTTCCGCATCCGCACACTTCCTTCTCTTTAACTCCTTTTCACTACCGCACAGGTTAATCGCCGCACGTCCCCCGTCGGCAAACATTACTCCTTTGCCTACCGCATGCAGGCTTCTCTTAATGACCTTCTGTTATCAACTCCGCTAACAGCCACAAAATCTCCGCCGCACGAAGCCCACTGGTAGCTGCTGAATCACATGCTTCCCCAAAACGTCGCGCTGTCAGAACACTGGGAGCTACACACCCCAACAAGTCCATACTGCAGGCTGCAGCCAGAACAATTTTCTACATTCAAACATCGACGGCCTCTTCTCTCTAAAAATTCACCAGACCGCTTCTACCACCAGCAAAGATGTTTTCATCCCTAATTCTTCTGTGATTCCCACTAACCTAAACATTAAGCTGGCATTGAAGGGTGTGAATTACCCCGGCCAACCTGCTCTTTTAAATACAGCTTTTAGCAAGTTTTGAAAGGAGGAGAAGAGCAGATAATATGCCAATAATATCGAATATTCTGTGGCGAAGTGGTTTTTGCATAGAAAACAAAGCGGTGAGTTTAAGAGGAATTATATCAGTACTTTGTTTAAAACTGTGTGTAAAAAGCTGTCTCTTTATTATTAACAATAAGTTGTAAAACGTGAATGGGGAGTGACAGTCTTCAAGTTTGTGAGAAGATCGCGCCCTGGTGGAATAAAGGCACGAACAGCTTACAGCAGCTATAATTACCAGGCAGTATTTAGAGTAAAACGGTGTGTAAAAGCTGCCTTTATGAATAAAAGAAAAAATATATATATATAAAATAGTAAAACGGAAGGGGAGTGATAGATTTAAATTAATCGTGAAGTGGAGTGCCCTCTGTATTAAGTAAAAGTGAGAAAAGCTTACAGCACCTGGTATTCCCAGTAGGTCTCCCATCCAAGTACTAACCAGACCCTATCTTGCTTGGCTTCCGAGATCGGACGAGATCGGGCGTGTTCATGGTGGTACGGCCGTGAGCGAGAAAAACTACCAAAAACAGCCCTTTTGCATTACACGCCTCTATACATGCCAGTTAGTCCAAGTGGATCCTACTCCTGTTTTTTTTTTTTTTTATCTGACTCACACTGCAGCCCTACCATCCAATCGGCAGTGCCGGAACCACACCAAACATTCACCAAACTACTCAGCCGGCAGCCTACCACAATTATTCCATTCTTTCCGCATCCGCACACTTCCTTCTCTTTAACTCCTTTTCACTACCGCACAGGTTAATCGCCGCACGTCCCCCGTCGGCAAACATTACTCCTTTGCCTACCGCATGCAGGCTTCTCTTAATGACCTTCTGTTATCAACTCCGCTAACAGCCACAAACTCTCCGCCGCACGAAGCCCACTGGTAGCTGCTGAATCACATGCTTCCCCAAAACGTCGCGCTGTCAGAACACTGGGAGCTACACACACCAACAAGTCCATACTGCAGGCTGCAGCCAGAACAATTTTCTACATTCAAACATTGACGGCCTCTTCTCTCTAAAAATTCACCAGACCGCTTCTACCACCAGCAAAGAAGTTTCCATCCCTAATTCCTCTGTGATTCCCACTAACCTAAACATTAAGCTGGCATTGAAGGGTGTGAATTACCCCGGCCAACCTGCTCTTTTAAATACAGCTTTTAGCAAGTTTTGAAAGGAGGAGAAGAGCAGACCTTGCTATGCCAATAATAACGAGTCTTCTGTGGTGAAGTCGTTTTTGCATAGAAAACAAAGCGGTGAGTTGAAGAGGAATTATATTAGTACTTTGTTTAAAACTGTGTGTAAAAAGCTGTCTCTTTATTATTAACAATAAGTTGTAAAACGTGAATGGGGAGTGACAGTCTTCAAGTTTGTGAGAAGATCGCGCCCTGGTGGAATAAAGGCACGAACAGCTTACAGCAGCTATAATTACCAGGCAGTATTTAGAGTAAAACGGTGTGTAAAAGCTGCCTTTATGAATGAAAGAAAAAAAAAATATATATAAAATAGTAAAATGGAAGGGGAGTGATAGATTTGAATTAATCGTGAAGTGGAGTGCCCCCTGTATAAAGTAAAAGTGAGAAAAGCTTACAGCACGTGGTATTCCCAGTAGGTCTCCCATCCAAGTACTAACCAGACCCTATCTTGCTTGGCTTCCGAGATCAGACAAGATCGGGCGTGTTCAGGGTGGTACGGCCATGAGCGAGAAAAACTACCAAAAACAGTCCTTTTGCATTACACGCCTCTATACATGCCAGTTAGTCCAAGTGGATCCTACTCCTGTTTTTTTTTTTTTTTTATCTGACTCACACTGCAGCCCCACCATCCAATCGGCAGTGCCGGAACCACACCAAACATTCACCAAACTACTCAGCCGGCAGCCTACCACAATTATTCCATTCTTTCCGCATCCGCACACTTCCTTCTCTTTAAGTCCTTTTCACTACCGCACAGGTTAATCGCCGCACGTCCCCCGCCGGCAAACATTACTCCTTTGCCTACCTCATGCAGGCTTCTCTTAACGACCCTCTGTTATCAACTCCGCTAACAGCCACAAAATCTCTGCCGCACGAAGCCCACTGGTAGCTGTTGAATCACATGCTTCCCCAAAACGTTACGCTGTCAGAACACTGGGAGCTACACACGCCAACAAGTCCATACTGCAGGCTGCAGCCAGAACATTTTTCTACATTGAAACATCGACGGCCTCTTCTCTCTAAAAATTCACCAGACCGCTTCTACCATCAGCAAAGAAGTTTCCATCCCTAATTCCTCTGTGATTCCCACTAACCTAAACATTAATCTGGCAGTGAAGGGTGTGAATTACCCCGGCCAACCTGCTCTTTTAAATATAGCTTTTAGCAAGTTTTGAAAGGAGGAGAAGAGCAGACCTTGCTATACCAATAATATCGAGTCTTCTGTGGCGAAGTGGTTTTTGCATAGAAAACAAAGCGGTCAGTTGAAGAGGAATAATATCAGTACTTTGTTTAAAACTGTGTGTAAAAAGCTGTCTCTTTATCATTAACAATAAGTTGTAAAACGTGAATGGGGAGTGACAGTCTTCAAGTTTGTGAGAAGATCGCGCCCTGGTGGAATAAAGGCACGAACAGCTTACAGCACCTAGAATTACCAGGAAGTATTTAGAGTAAAACGGTTTCTAAAAGCTGCCTTTATGAATGAGAGAAAAAAATATATATATATATATAAAATAGTAAAATGGAAGGGGAGTGATAGATTTAAATTAATCGTGAAGTGGAGCGCCCCCTGTATAAAGTAAAAGTGAGAAAAGCTTACAGCACCTGGTATTCCCTGGTGGTCTCCCAACCAAGTACTAACCAGACCCTACCCTGCTTAGCTTCCAAGATCAGACGAGATCGGGCGTGTTCAGGGTGGTATAGCTGTAAGCGAGAGATGCTACCAAAAACAGCCCTTTTGCATTACACGCGTCTATACATGCCAGATAGTCCCATTGGATCCTACTCCTGGTTTTTTTTTTTTTATCTGACTCACACTGCAGCCCCACCATCCAATCGGCAGCGCCGGACCCACACCAAACATTCACCAAACTACTCAGCCGGCAGCCTACCACAATTATTCCATTCTTTCCGCATCCGCACACTTCCTTCTTTTTAACTCCTTTTCACTACCGCACAGGTTAATCGCCGCACGTCCCCCGCCGGCAAACATTACTCCTTTGCCTACTGCATGTAGGCTTCTCTTAACGACCCTCTGTTATCAACTCCGCTAACAGCCACAAAATCTCCGCCGCACGAAGCCCACTGGTAGCTGCTGAATCACATGCTTCCCCAAAACATCGCGCTGTCAGAACACTGGGAGCTACACACACCAACAAGTCCATACTGCAGGCTGCAGCCAGAACTATTTTCTACATTCAAACATCGACGGCCTCTTCTCTCTAAAAATTCACCAGACCGCTTCTACCACCAGCAAAGAAGTTTCCATCCCTAATTCCTCTGTGATTCCCACTAACCTAAACATTAAGCTGGCATTGAAGGGTGTGAATTACCCCGGCCAATCTGTTCTTTTAAATACAGCTTTTAGCAAGTTTTGAAAGGAGAAGAGCAGAACTTGCTATGCCAATAATATCGAGTCTTCTGTGGCGAAGTGGTTTTTGCATAGAAAACAAAGCGGTCAGTTGAAGAGGAATAATATCAGTACTTTGTTTAAAACTGTGTGTAAAAAGCTGTCTCTTTATCATTAACAATAAGTTGTAAAACGTGAATGGGGAGTGACAGTCTTCAAGTTTGTGAGAAGATCGCGCCCTGGTGGAATAAAGGCACGAACAGCTTACAGCACCTAGAATTACCAGGAAGTATTTAGAGTAAAACGGTTTCTAAAAGCTGCCTTTATGAATGAGAGAAAAAAATATATATATATATAAAATAGTAAAATGGAAGGGGAGTGATAGATTTAAATTAATCGTGAAGTGGAGCGCCCCCTGTATAAAGTAAAAGTGAGAAAAGCTTACAGCCCCTGGTATTCCCAGGTGGTCTCCCATCGAAGTACTAACCACACCCTACCCTGCTTGGCTTCCGAGATCAGACGAGATCGGGCGTGTTCAGGGTGGTATGGCCGTGAGCGAGAAAAACTACCAAAAACAGCCCTTTTGCATTACACGCCTCTATACATGCCAGTTAGTCCCATTGGATCCTACTCCTGTTTTTTTTTTTTTTATCTGACTCACACTGCAGCCCCACCATCCAATCGGCAGCGCCGGACCCACACCAAACATTCACCAAACTACTCAGCCGGCAGCCTACCACAATTATTCCATTCTTTCCGCATCCGCACACTTCCTTCTTTTTAACTCCTTTTCACTACCGCACAGGTTAATCGCCGCACGTCCCCCGCCAGCAAACATTACTCCTTTGCCTACTGCATGTAGGCTTCTCTTAACGACCCTCTGTTATCAACTCCGCTAACAGCCACAAAATCTCCGCTGCACAAAGCCCACTGGTAGCTGCTGAATCACATGCTTCCCCAAAACGTCGCGCTGTCAGAACACTGGGAGCTACACACACCAACAAGTCCATACTGCAGGCTGCAGCCAGAACTATTTTCTACATTCAAACATCGACGGCCTCTTCTCTCTAAAAATTCACCAGACCGCTTCTACCACCAGCAAAGAAGTTTCCATCCCTAATTCCTCTGTGATTCCCACTAACCTAAACATTAAGCTGGCATTGAAGGGTGTGAATTACCCCGGCCAATCTGTTCTTTTAAATACAGCTTTTAGCAAGTTTTGAAAGGAGAAGAGCAGAACTTGCTATGCCAATAATATCGAGTCTTCTGTGGCGAAGTGGTTTTTGCATAGAAAACAAAGCGGTCAGTTGAAGAGGAATAATATCAGTACTTTGTTTAAAACTGTGTGTAAAAAGCTGTCTCTTTATCATTAACAATAAGTTGTAAAACGTGAATGGGGAGTGACAGTCTTCAAGTTTGTGAGAAGATCGCGCACTGGTGGAATAAAGGCACGAACAGCTTAAAGCACCTAGAATTACCAGGAAGTATTTAGAGTAAAACGGTTTCTAAAAGCTGCCTTTAGGAATGAGAGAAAAAAAAAAATATATATATATAAAATAGTAAAATGGAAGGGGAGTGATAGATTTAAATTAATCGTGAAGTGGAGCGCCCCCTGTACAAAGTAAAAGTGAGAAAAGCTTACAGCACCTGGTATTCCCAGGTGGTCTCCCATCCAAGTACTAACCAGACCCTACCCAGCTTCCGAGATCAGATGAGATCGGGCGTGTTCAGGGTGGTATGGCAGTAAGCGAGAGTTGCTACCAAAAACAGCCCTTTTGCATTACACGCGTCTATACATGCCAGTTAGTCCCATTGGATCCTACTCCTGGTTTTTTTATTTTTATCTGACTCACACTGCAGCCCCACCATCCAATCGGCAGCGCCGGACCCACACCAAACATTCACCAAACTACTCAGCCGGCAGCCTACCACAATTATTCCATTCATTCCGCATCCGCACACTTCCTTCTTTTTAACTCCTTTTCACTACCGCACAGGTTAATCGCCGCACGTCCCCCGCCGGCAAACATTACTCCTTTGCCTACAGCATGCAGGCTTCTCTTAACGACCCTCTGTTATCAACTCCGCTAACAGCCACAAAATCTCCGCCGCACGAAGCCCACTGGTAGCTGCTGAATCACATGCTTCCCCAAAACGTCGCGCTGTCAGAACACTGGGAGCTACACACACCAACAAGTCCATACTGCAGGCTGCAGCCAGAACAATTTTCTACATTCAAACATCGACGGCCTCTTCTCTCTAAAAATTCACCAGACCGCTTCTACCACCAGCAAAGAAGTTTCCATCCCTAATTCCTCTGTGATTCCCACTAACCTAAACATTAAGCTGGCATTGAAGGGTGTGAATTACCCCGGCCAATCTGTTCTTTTAAATACAGCTTTTAGCAAGTTTTGAAAGGAGAAGAGCAGAACTTGCTATGCCAATAATATCGAGTCTTCTGTGGCGAAGTGGTTTTTGCATAGAAAACAAAGCGGTCAGTTGAAGAGGAATAATATCAGTACTTTGTTTAAAACTGTGTGTAAAAAGCTGTCTCTTTATCATTAACAATAAGTTGTAAAACGTGAATGGGGAGTGACAGTCTTCAAGTTGGTGAGAAGATCGCGCCCTGGTGGAATAAAGGCACGAACAGCTTACAGCACCTAGAATTACCAGGCAGTATTTAGAGTAAAACGGTTTCTAAAAGCTGCCTTTATGAATGAGAGAAAAAAGAAATATATAATATAGTAAAATGGAAGGGGAGTGATAGATTTAAATTAATCGTGAAGTGGAGCGCCCCCTGTATAAAGTAAAAGTGAGAAAAGCTTACAGCACCTGGTATTCCCAGGTGGTCTCCCATTCAAGTACTAACCAGACCCTACCCTGCTTAGCTTCCGAGATCAGACGAGATCGGGTGCGTTCAGGGTGGTATGGCCGTAAGCGAGAGACGCTACCAAAAATAGCCCTTTTGCATTACACGCGTCTATACATACCAGTTAGTCCCATTGGATCCTACTCCTGTTTTTTTTTTTTTTATCTGACTCACACTGCAGCACCACCATCCAATCGGCAGTGCCGGACCCACACCAAACATTCACCAAACTACTCATCCGGCAGCCTACCACAATTATTCCATTCTTTCCGCATCCGCACACTTCCTTCTCTTTAACTCCTTTTCACTACCGCACAGGTTAATCGCTGCACGTCCCCCGCCGGCAAACATTACTCCTTTGCCTACCTCTTGCAGGCTTCTCTTAACAACCCTCTGTTATCAACTCCGCTAACAGCCACAAAATCTCTGCCGCACGAAGCCCACTGGTAGCTGTTGAATCACATGCTTCCCCAAAATGTCGCGCTGTCAGAACACTGGGAGCTACACACACCAACAAGTCCATACTGCAGGCTGCAGCCAGAACTATTTTCTACATTCAAACATCGACGGCCTCTTCTCTCTAAAAATTCACCAGACCGCTTCTACCACCAGCAAAGAAGTTTCCATCCCTAATTCCTCTGTGATTCCCACTAACCTAAACATTAAGCTGGCATTGAAGGGTGTGAATTACCCCGGCCAATCTGTTCTTTTAAATACAGCTTTTAGCAAGTTTTGAAAGGAGAAGAGCAGAACTTGCTATGCCAATAATATCGAGTCTTCTGTGGCGAAGTGGTTTTTGCATAGAAAACAAAGCGGTCAGTTGAAGAGGAATAATATCACTACTTTGTTTAAAACTGTGTGTAAAAAGCTGTCTCTTTATCATTAACAATAAGTTGTAAAACGTGAATGTGGAGTGACAGTCTTCAAGTTTGTCAGAAGATCGCGCCCTGGTGGAATAAAGGCACGAACAGCTTACAGCACCTAGAATTACCAGGCAGTATTTAGAGTAAAACGGTGTGTAAAGGCTGCCTTTATGAATGAGAGAAAAAAAATATATATATAAAATAGTAAAATGGAAGGGGAGTGATAGATTTAAATTAATCGTGAAGTGGAGCGCCCCCTGTATAAAGTAAAAGTGAGAAAAGCTTACAGCACGTGGTATTCACAGGCAGTCTCCCATCGAAGTACTAAACAGACCCTACCCCACTTAGCTTCCGAGATCAGACGAGATCAGGCGTGTTCAGGGTGGTATGGCCGTAAGCAAGAGATGCTGCCAAAAACAGCCCTTTTGCATTACACGCGTCTATACATGCCAGTTAGTCCCATTGGATCCTACTCCTGGTTTTTTTTTTTTATCTGACTCACACTGCAGCCCCACCATCCAATCGGCAGCGCCGGACCCACACCAAACATTCACCAAACTACTCAGCCGGCAGCCTACCACAATTATTCCATTCTTTCCGCATCCGCACACTTCCTTCTTTTTAACTCCTTTTCACTACCGCACAGGTTAATCGCCGCACGTCCCCCGCCGGCAAACATTACTCCTTTGCCTACTGCATGTAGGCTTCTCTTAACGACCCTCTGTTATCAACTCCGCTAACAGCCACAAAATCTCCGCCGCACGAAGCCCACTGGTAGCTGCTGAATCACATGCTTCCCCAAAACGTCACACTGTCAGAACACTGGGAGCTACACACACCAACAAGTCCATACTGCAGGCTGCAGCCAGAACAATTTTCTACATTCAAACATCGACGGCCTCTTCTCTCTAAAAATTCACCAGACCGCTTCTACCACCAGCAAAGAAGTTTCTATCCCTAATTCCCCTGTGATTCCCACTAACCTAAACATTAAGCTGGCATTGAAGGGTGTGAATTACCCCGGCCAATCTGTTCTTTTAAATACAGCTTTTAGCAAGTTTTGAAAGGAGAAGAGCAGAACTTGCTATGCCAATAATATCGAGTCTTCTGTGGCGAAGTGGTTTTTGCATAGAAAACAAAGCGGTCAGTTGAAGAGGAATAATATCAGTACTTTGTTTAAAACTGTGTGTAAAAAGCTGTCTCTTTATCATTAACAATAAGTTGTAAAACGTGAATGGGGAGTGACAGTCTTCAAGTTGGTGAGAAGATCGCGTCCTCGTGGAATAAAGGCACGAACAGCTTACAGCACCTAGAATTACCAGGAAGTATTTAGAGTAAAACGGTTTCTAAAAGCTGCCTTTATGAATGAGAGAAAAAAAAATATATATATATAAAATAGTAAAATGGAAGGGGAGTGATAGATTTAAATTAATCGTGAAGTGGAGCGCCCCCTGTATAAAGTAAAAGTGAGAAAAGCTTACAGCACCTGGTATTCCCAGTAGGTCTCCCATCCAAGTACTAACCAGACCCTATCTTGCTTGGCTTCCGAGATCGGACGAGATCGGGCGTGTTCAGGGTGGTACGGCCGTGAGCGAGAAAAACTACCAAAAACAGCCCTTTTGCATTACACGCCTCTATACATGTCAGTTAGTCCAAGTGGATCCTACTCCTGTTTTTTTTTTTTTTTATCTGACTCACACTGCAGCCCTACCATCCAATCGGCAGTGCCGGAACCACACCAAACATTCACCAAACTACTCAGCCGGCAGCCTACCACAATTATTCCATTCTTTCCGCATCCGCACACTTCCTTCTCTTTAACTCCTTTTCACTACCGCACAGGTTAATCGCCGCACGTCCCCCGTCGGCAAACATTACTCCTTTGCCTACCGCATGCAGGCTTCTCTTAATGACCTTCTGTTATCAACTCCGCTAACAGCCACAAACTCTCCGCCGCACGAAGCCCACTGGTAGCTGCTGAATCACATGCTTCCCCAAAACGTCGCGCTGTCAGAACACTGGGAGCTACACACACCAACAAGTCCATACTGCAAGCAGCAGCCAGAACAATTTTCTACATTCAAACATCGACGGCCTCTTCTCTCTAAAAATTCACCAGACCGCTTCTACCACCAGCAAAGAAGTTTCCATCCCTAATTCCTCTGTGATTCCCACTAACCTAAACATTAAGCTGGCATTGAAGGGTGTGAATTACCCCGGCCAATCTGTTCTTTTAAATACAGCTTTTAGCAAGTTTTGAAAGGAGAAGAGCAGAACTTGCTATGCCAATAATATCGAGTCTTCTGTGGCGAAGTGGTTTTTGCATAGAAAACAAAGCGGTCAGTTGAAGAGGAATAATATCAGTACTTTGTTTAAAACTGTGTGTAAAGGACTTCCGGTTTGATAATGTGAGGTGAAGACGCGTGTTGACAGAGCTCCCGATATTTTCTGATAATACATAAACTAACAATCCAATTTAAGTAATCTAAAACGTTTTATAAGTGTAAAATAAGTGCTTAGTACAAAGTTATTGATTCGGCAAGATGAGCAAGCACAAAGCAGCAATAAATACCCCGCCAACAACGAGAACCAGCATAGCTAGCAAATTAGCTATGATGGCTAGCGCAGGGAAACCTGAAGAAACCCCAGCGGATAAAGACGGTATCTCAATGAGCCAACTGATAAACGAGTTAACAAAGCAACGAGCTTCGATAAAAGAAGACATCTCAACTCTGATTCAAGAGTCCATGGTGCCGCTTCAAGCATCGGTGAATGCTTTAACGGAATCGTTGGCAAGTTTCCAGTCCCGCCTGTGTGCCACGGAGACACTCGCGAGCGATAACTTCTCGGCGCTGGTTGCGGCCGAAAAAACTATCAAAATTCTAAAAGAACAAAACGCAACGCTTCTAGATCGAGTTGATGACTTGGAAAACCGGTCACGGAGAGCAAATCTCAGGATCTTAAATGTTCCAGAGAACAGTGAGAAAGGCCAATCCACTGTCAAATTCGTGTCTGAGATGTTAATGGAAGTTATGGGACAGGACGTTTTTGAAAAGCCTCCCGAACTAGAGCGAGCGCACCGATCGCTTGGTCCAAAGCCACAAGAAGGTAGACCTCCGCGGCCACTGGTTATATGCTTTCACAGGTTCCAGGAGAAAGAAAAAGCGCTAAGATGGGCCAGACAGAATGAAGCAAAATACAAGGGCTCGACTTTGAGGATTTATCCTGACATCTCCGCCGATCTCGCCAGGAAACGCGCTACGTTTAAAAATATTAAACAGCTGCTGTGGCAGAAGAATGTGCGATTCCAGCTGCTTCACCCTGCACGGTTACGAGTTCGTCATGACGACGAAACACTCATTTTCAACACGCCGGAGGAAGCGCAGCACTTTTATGATCAACGGTTTGCTACACGTGAATAACTCTTCATACCGTGGCAACGATATGGTGAGGTGCAGAAAGGCCATTTTGGCTTTTAGGTAGGCCTAAGAAACTATGATAACTTAAGATCCCTTTTCAGCATACCATTATTTATCTTAATTTAAATGCATTTTCTGTTCTAAGGTGGTTTATATGCTCTTCGCTGAGTTGATAACTGCTATGCCTTATTTGCATAATCCTTTGGTTATATTCATCCTAGATTCTTGAATTAAGGTTTAATTTCAAGCAATAGGTGTGCAACTTCTGGTTTAAGGTGATTTATTTATGTTATTGATTTTATATCTGATAACTGTTAAAGCAATGCACTTTATTTAGTTGAACTAAGTTACAGATTCTGCAATAGTGTTCATAATGAAAAACTGTGGATTGGCTAAAAAGAATATATGCCTTGCATTTATATTAAGGTTATTATGCAGAACTGCATAATGAACCTGTTTATATGCTTGATTTTACATTTAATGCTAAATTTGACTACTTCGGGAGCTCTGGGAGAAAAAAAAAAAAAGAAGGAAAAAATTGATATCTATGGACGTGGACTATCGGGAGTTGAGAGATTGTTGTAAGCTGCGGTTTGTCTTTGTTCGACAGACAAACCTAGAATGTAATATAGTTGTTGTTTTTGTGTTTTTTGTGTGTTTTTTTTTTTTTTTTTTTTTTTTTTTTTCCCCCCCTGTCTTTGCCCTCCTCCCATCACCCTTTTCAGTCACAGACAGAGGATACATATAGACAGTTGTCAGATAAAAAATGTCAGATATGGCCAACAAAGTGAAAAGTACTAGAGGGTCAGCAGTACGCTTTGTTAGTTGGAATGTTAGAGGGTTAAATGGACCTGTAAAAAGGACTCGTATATTTGCGCATATGAGGAAACTGAAAACAGAAATAGCCTTTATACAAGAAACACACCTGCGTATCGAAGATCATAATCGACTCAGGAAAACTTGGGTTGGCCAGATCTACCACTCCACCTTTACCCATAGGTCTAGGGGTGCAGCCATTTTAATCAATAAAAAGGTACAGTTTACTGCATCTGGAACGATTTCAGATCCCCAAGGGCGGTATATTACTGTATCTGGTCATCTTTTCAACACGCCAGTTGTTCTGGTTAGTGTCTATGCACCCAACTGGGATGACGTTAACTTTGTGAAAAAAATATTTTCCTTGTTACCAGATTTGAACATTTACCATCTTATACTTGGTGGAGATTTGAATTGTGTGATGGATACAGTTATGGATCGCTCCAACCCTAAAACTGTACCTCCTTTGAAAATGTCTCAAATCTTTGCTGGATATATGACTCAAATTGGCTGTGTGGATCCATGGAGGTTTTTATTTCCTGAAAAAAAAGAATTCTCTTGCTTTTCACATGTCCATCAGACATACTCAAGGATAGATTATTTCTTTACTGATAAAAGGCTTATTCCGGCAATAGAAAACATAGAATACTCTGCTATTGTTGAATCAGACCACGCCCCCGTAATTCTTGATATTCGTTTTTCTTATAATTATCCAACACGGCCAATATGGAGACTGAACACAACTTTACTTTCAGATGCAAATTTCTGCCAATTCATATCGTGTGCGATTGACAATTTTATACTAACTAACAAAACAGACTCTATATCACCATCATTATTATGGGAGACATTTAAGGTTGTAATAAGGGGAGAAATAATATCGTACTCTGCCTCACGTAATAAAGAAAAGAAGCGAACGCTGGAGAAACTTATTAAATCTATACAGGAAACTGATCGTCAGTATGCTATGAACCCAACAGAAGAATTATCTAGAGAAAAACTTAGTCTTAAAACGAGATATGATTTACTATCGACAGAAAAAACAGAGCGTGACTTAGTTTTCACCCGTGCCAGATTTTATGAACATGGAGAAAAGGCAGGTCGTCTCCTTGCCCAACAGCTAAAGAGTAAATCAGCATCTCGGCTTATTCCACAGATTAGGAAAACATCACAAGAAATTACAGTAGATCCCCAGGAAATTAATTCTATCTTTCATAAATATTATCTAGATCTGTATACTTCAGAAGTCCCACAGAACGACTCTTTTATGACGACATTTTTGGCTAAAGTTAACCTACCCACAGTTAGTGAAGACCAAAAGAATAATCTGGATAAACCCTTACAACTTCAAGAGATAGAAGACTCAATCAGAGCTATGCAGAGTGGTAAAGCCCCGGGACCGGACGGATTTCCCGTCGAATTTTATAAAAAATTCTCCCTACAATTGTCACCTTTGCTTCTAAATATGTTCAATCACTCTCTTGATCAATCAAAACTACCGCAAACTCTTACACAGGCCCATATCACAGTTCTCTTGAAACCAGATAAAGATGCCCTTGATTGTAGTTCTTATAGACCTATTTCCTTACTAAATGTAGATGTTAAAATTTTATCTAAAATACTGGCTTCTAGAATAGAATATATAATACCAGATATTATATCACAAGACCAAACAGGCTTTATTAAGGGGCGCCACTCTTTCATTAATATTCGCAAACTTCTTAATGTTGTGCATTCTTCTGCGTCAGAGAATAATCCTGAAGTGATTATTTCTCTAGACGCAGAGAAGGCGTTTGATAGAGTTGAATGGAACTATTTATTTGCAGTATTAGATAAATTCGGATTCGGATCAAAATTTATTTCATGGATTCACTTGCTTTATCATCAGCCAAAGGCAGCAGTAGTCACAAATAAGATAATATCAGAATATTTTTCCTTGTCCAGAGGTACACGACAAGGATGCCCTCTTAGCCCCTTACTATTTATTTTGGCTATAGAACCATTATCATCAGTACTTAGGTCATCACAGTCTATTAGTGGTATTAAAAGAATGGATGTCGAATATAAAGTCTCGCTTTACGCAGACGATTTATTATTGTATATATCTGACCCACTATCATGTGTCTCTGAAGTTGTGAAAATATTAAAAGAGTACGGGAACTTTTCAGGTTACAAATTAAACTTCTCTAAAAGTATATGCTTCCCTATAAATCATGTGGCAGATCAGATTACAGATAGAGACTTGCCTTTTTGCATATCAAAATCAGGATTTAAGTACTTGGGAATAAATATTACTCGTACATACACTGGTCTGTTTAAAGCAAATTATAGTCCCATAATTAAAAAACTTGAATCAGATCTTCAACGGTGGAGTGTTATATATTTGTCCTTAGCTGGTAAAATTAATTGTGTTAAAATGAATGTGTTACCGAGATTATTATATTTGTTTCAGAGTCTTCCAATTTTCTTGCCAAAATCCTTCTTTCAGTCAACCAACAGACTGCTGTCTTCCTTTTTATGGGGGGGCAAAAAGCCAAGGATACGTAGAGAGTTTCTTGAGAGACCTAAAAAAGACGGTGGATTGGCTCTCCCAAATTTGTTAAATTATTACTGGGCAGCAAATTTGCAAAAAGTTATTTATTGGTTTCAGTCTCCACATACAGAATGGTGTGAAGTGGAGGCAAAATCTTGCAAATCAACATCACTGACAGTGTTGATTACAATGGAGTCACCATTCTCACCCTCGCAGTTTTCCTCAAATCCAGTTGTAATTTCAACTCTCAAAATATATAATCAATTTAGACAAGCATTTCAACTCACAGACTTTTCCCTGGAAACCCCCATATGTAATAATCATCTTTTCCCAGCTGCCAAGCTAGATGCTACTTATAAGCAATGGAAGCACCTTGGTTTAGCTAAATGTAGTGACTTTTTTATTGGTAATATTTTTGCTAATTACAACGATCTGATACAAAAATTTAATCTCCAAAAGTCTGACTTTTTTCGTTTTCTTCAGGTTCGTCACTTTATTCAGGCCCATTGCTCTGAGTTTCCTCAAATGCCCTCTGAATCAGGACTGGACCTGGTTCTTAAGGCCCCTATACACCTCAAGGGCCTAATTTCCAGAATATATAACGTTATTATGGCACTTAAAAATATATCAATTGATAAGATCAAAACAGAATGGATAGGAGAGTTAGGAATTGACATATCCAGGGACACTTGGGATAAAGCTGTTGACAGAATAAATAGGACTTCTTCTTGTGCACGACTTAGTTTGATTCAGATGAAAGTTTTCTATCGTATTCATTATAGTAAAACCAAACTGGCTAAAATATACTCAAATATAGATGAAACATGCGATCGTTGCAATGCAAGCAAGGCTGATCTAACCCATATGTTCTGGTCATGTTCTAAACTAAGACAATTTTGGCTTTCAATATTTGACATTTTAAACTCTGCATTTAATTTAAGAATTCACCCTAACCCGATAATGGCTCTGTTTGGTGTCACAGGTGACGACATTCATATAACTAAAGAAAAAGAAAATGCCCTGGCATTTGCAACATTAATAGCTAGAAGAAGAATTCTTTTAGAATGGAAATCACCAATGACACCTAAACTGTCACTATGGCTTAATGATATAATGTCATTTCTAAAAACTGAAAAAATAAAATATTTTCTTAAAGGATCAACTAGAACATTTTACAAAACATGGGATCCTTTAATAACTTATATCGAGAAGAATGTACTTCTCCAACTTTGAGCCCTCATCTTTGTCCCCAAAACAGTTTTATATCTTTTTTTTTATTTTTTTATTTTTTTTTTTTTTTTTTTTTATTTTTTTTTTTTTTTTTTTTGTTTTGTTCAGTCTTATGTTGGTTTTGATTTTGTGTGTAAAAAACAAAAAAAATGAATGCCTTTGACAGTGTTTCTAATACTGAATGCTTTCAATGTACCTTGTTCTGATAAAGATATAATAATAAAAAAAAAAAAAAAAAACTGTGTGTAAAAAGCTGTCTCTTTATCATTAACAATAAGTTGTAAAACGTGAATGGGGAGTGACAGTCTTCAAGTTGGTGAGAAGATCGCGTCCTGGTGGAATAAAGGCACGAACAGCTTACAGCACCTAGAATTACCAGGAAGTATTTATAGTAAAACGGTTTCTAAAAGCTGCCTTTATGAATGAGAGAAAAAAATATATATATATATAAAATAGTAAAATGGAAGGGGAGTGATAGATTTAAATTAATCGTGAAGTGGAGCGCCCCCTGTATAAAGTAAAAGTGAGAGAAGCTTACAGCACCTGGTATTCCCAGGTGGTCTCCCATCCAAGTACTAACCAGACCCTACACTGCTTGGCTTCCGAGATCAGACGAGATCGGGCGTGTTCAGGGTGGTATGGCCGTAAGCGAGAGATGGTACCAAAAACAGCCCTTTTGCATTACACGCGTCTATACATGCCAGTTAGTCCCATTGGATCCTACTCCTGGTTTTTTTTTTTTTTTATCTGACTCACACTGCAGCCCCACCATCCAATCGGCAGCGCCGGACCCACACCAAACATTCACCAAACTACTCAGCCGGCAGCCTACCACAATTATTCCATTCTTTCCGCATCCGCACACTTCCTTCTTGTTAACTCCTTTTCACTACCGCACAGGTTAATCGCCGCACGTCCCCGGCCGGCAAACATTACTCCTTTGCCTACTGCATGTAGGCTTCTCTTAACGACCCTCTGTTATCAACTCCGCTAACAGCCACAAAATCTCCGCCGCACGAAGCCCACTGGTAGCTGCTGAATCACATGCTTCCCCAAAACGTCGCGCTGTCAGAACACTGGGAGCTACACACACCAACAAGTCCATACTGCAGGCTGCAGCCAGAACAATTTTCTACATTCAAACATCGACGGCCTCTTCTCTCTAAAAATTCACCAGACCGCTTCTACCACCAGCAAAGAAGTTTCCATCCCTAATTCCTCTGTGATTCCCACTAACCTAAACATTAAGCTGGCATTGAAGGGTGTGAATTACCCCGGCCAATCTGTTCTTTTAAATACAGCTTTTAGCAAGTTTTGAAAGGAGAAGAGCAGAACTTGCTATGCCAATAATATCGAGTCTTCTGTGGCGAAGTGGTTTTTGCATAGAAAACAAAGCGGTCAGTTGAAGAGGAATAATATCAGTACTTTCTTTAAAACTGTGTGTAAAAAGCTGTCTCTTTATCATTAACAATAAGTTGTAAAACGTGAATGGGGAGTGACAGTCTTCAAGTTTGTGAGAAGATCACGCCCTGGTGGAATAAAGGCACGAACAGCTTACAGCACCTAGAATTACCAGGAAGTATTTAGAGTAAAACGGTTTCTAAAAGCTGCCTTTATGAATGAGAGAAAAAAAAAAATATATATATATATATATATATATATATATATATAAAATAGTAAAAAGGAAGGGGAGTGATAGATTTAAATTAATCGTGAAGTGGAGCACCCCCTGTATAAAGTAAAAGTGAGAAAAGCTTACAGCACCTGGTATTCCCAGGTGGTCTCCCATCTAAGTACTAACCAGACCCTACCCTGCTTAGCTTCCAAGATCAGACGAGATCGGGCGTGTTCAGGGTGGTATGGCCGTAAGCAAGAGATGCTACCAAAAACAGCCCTTTTGCATTACACGCGTCTATACATGCCAGGTAGTCCCATTGGATCCTACTCCTGGTTTTTTTTTTTTTTTATCTGACTCACACTGCAGCCCCACCATCCAATCGGCAGCGCCGGACCCACACCAAACATTCACCAAACTACTCAGCCGGCAGCCTACCACAATTATTCCATTCTTTCCGCATCCGCACACTTCCTTCTTTTTAACTCCTTTTCACTACCGCACAGGTTAATCGCCGCACGTCCCCCGCCGGCAAACATTACTCCTTTGCCTACTGCATGTAGGCTTCTCTTAACGACCCTCTGTTATCAACTCCGCTAACAGCCACAAAATCTCCGCCGCACGAAGCCCACTGGTAGCTGCTGAATCACATGCTTCCCCAAAACGTCGCGCTGTCAGAACACTGGGAGCTACACACACCAACAAGTCCATACTGCAGGCTGCAGCCAGAACAATTTTCTACATTCAAACATCGACGGCCTCTTCTCTCTAAAAATTCACCAGACCGCTTCTACCACCAGCAAAGAAGTTTCCATCCCTAATTCCTCTGTGATTCCCACTAACCTAAATATTAAGCTGGCATTGAAGGGTGTGAATTACCCCGGCCAATCTGTTCTTTTAAATACAGCTTTTAGCAAGTTTTGAAAGGAGAAGAGCAGAACTTGCTATGCCAATAATATCGAGTCTTCTGTGGCGAAGTGGTTTTTGCATAGAAAACAAAGCGGTCAGTTGAAGAGGAATAATTTCAGTACTTTGTTTAAAACTGTGTGTAAAAAGCTGTCTCTTTATCATTAACAATAAGTTGTAAAACGTGAATGGGGAGTGACAGTCTTCAAGTTTGTGAGAAGATCGCGCCCTGGTGGAATAAAGGCACGAACAGCTTACAGCACCTAGAATTACCAGGAAGTATTTAAAGTAAAATGGTGTGTAAAAGCTGCCTTTATGAATGAGAGAAAAATATATATATATATAAAATAGTAAAATGGAAGGGGAGTGATAGATTTAAATTAATTGTGAAGTGGAGCGCCCCCTGTATAAAGTAAAAGTGAGAAAAGCTTACAGCACCTGGAATTCCCAGGAGGTCTCCCATCCAAGTACTAACCAGACCCTACCCTGCTTGGCTTCCGAGATCGGATGAGATCGAGCGTGTTCAGGGTGGTATGGCCATAAGCGAGAGACGTGACCAAAAACAGCCCTTTTGCATTAGACGCGTCTATACATGCCAGTTAGTCCCATTGGATCCTACTCCTGGTTTTTTTTTTTTTTATCTGACTCACACTGCAGCACCACCATCCAATCGGCAGCGCCGGACCCACACCAAACATTCACCAAACTACTCAGCCGGCAGCCTACCACAATTATTCCATTCTTTCCGCATCCGCACACTTCCTTCTTTTTAACTCCTTTTCACTACCGCACAGGTTAATCGCCGCACGTCCCCCGCCGGCAAACATTACTCCTTTGCCTACTGCATGCAGGCTTCTCTTAACGACCCTCTGTTATCAACTCCGCTAACAGCCACAAAATCTCCGCCGCACGAAGCCCACTGGTAGCTGCTGAATCACATGCTTCCCCAAAACGTCGCGCTGTCAGAACACTGGGAGCTACACACACCAACAAGTCCATACTGCAGGCTGCAGCCAGAACTATTTTCTACATTCAAACATCGACGGCCTCTTCTCTCTAAAAATTCACCAGACCGCTTCTACCACCAGCAAAGAAGTTTCCATCCCTAATTCCTCTGTGAATCCCACTAACCTAAACATTAAGCTGGTATTGAAGGGTGTGAATTACCCCGGCCAATCTGTTCTTTTAAATACAGCTTTTAGCAAGTTTTGAAAGGAGAAGAGCAGAACTTGCTATGCCAATAATATCGAGTCTTCTGTGGCGAAGTGGTTTTTGCATAGAAAACAAAGCGGTCAGTTGAAGAGGAATAATATCAGTACTTTGTTTAAAACTGTGTGTAAAAAGCTGTCTCTTTATCATTAACAATAAGTTGTAAAACGTGAATGGGGAGAAACAGTCTTCAAGTTTGTGAGAAGATCGCGCCCTGCTGGAATAAAGGCACGAACAGCTTACAGCACCTAGAATTACCAGGAAGTATTTGGAGTAAAACGGTGTGTAAAAGCTGCCTTTATGAATGAGAGAAATATATATATATATATAAAATAGTAAAATGGAAGGGGAGTGATAGATTTAAATTAATCGTGAAGTGGAGCGCCCCCTGTATAAAGTAAAAGTGAGAAAAGCTTACAGCACCTGGTATTTCCAGGAGGTCTCCCACCCAAGTACTAACCAGACCCTACACTGCTTGGCTTCCGAGATCAGATGAGATCGGGCGTGTTCAGGGTGGTATGGCCATAAGCGAGAGATGCGACCAAAAACAGCCCTTTTGCATTACACGCGTCTATACATGCCAGTTAGTCCCATTGGATCCTACTCCTGGTTTTTTTTTTTTTTATCTGACTCACACTGCAGCACCACCATCCAATCGGCAGCGCCGGACCCACACCAAACATTCACCAAACTACTCAGCCGGCAGCCTACCACAATTATTCCATTCTTTCCGCATCCGCACACTTCCTTCTTTTTAACTCCTTTTCACTACCGCACAGGTTAATCGCCGCACGTCCCCCGCCGGCAAACATTACTCCTTTGCCTACTGCATGCAGGCTTCTCTTAACGACCCTCTGTTATCAACTCCGCTAACAGCCACAAAATCTCCGCCGCACGAAGCCCACTGGTAGCTGCTGAATCACATGCTTCCCCAAAACGTCGCGCTGTCAGAACACTGGGAGCTACACACACCAACAAGTCCATACTGCAGGCTGCAGCCAGAACTATTTTCTACATTCAAACATCGACGGCCTCTTCTCTCTAAAAATTCACGAGACCGCTTCTACCACCAGCAAAGAAGTTTCCATCCCTAATTCCTCTGTGATTCCCACTAACCTTAACATTAAGCTGGCATTGAAGGGTGTGAATTACCCCGGCCAATCTGTTCTTTTAAATACAGCTTTTAGCAAGTTTTGAAAGGAGAAGAGCAGAACTTGCTATGCCAATAATATCGAGTCTTCTGTGGCGAAGTGGTTTTTGCATAGAAAACAAAGCGGTCAGTTGAAGAGGAATAATATCAGTACTTTGTTTAAAACTGTGAGTAAAAAGCTGTCTCTTTATCATTAACAATAAGTTGTAAAACGTGAATGGGGAGTGACAGTCTTCAAGTTTGTGAGAAGATCGCGCCCTGGAGAAATAAAGGCACGAACAGCTTACAGCACCTAGAATTACCAGGAAGTATTTAAAGTAAAATGGTGTGTAAAAGCTGCCTTTATGAATGAGAGAAAAAAATATATATATATATAAAATAGTAAAATGGAAGGGGAGTGATAGATTTAAATTAATCGTGAAGTGGAGCGCCCCCTATATAAAGTAAAAGTGAGAAAAGCTTACAGCACCTGGTATTCCCAGGAGGTCTCCCATCCAAGTACTAACCAGACCCTACCCTGCTTGGCTTCCGAGATCAGATGAGATCGGGTGTGTTCAGGGTGGTATGGCCATATGCGAGAGACGCTACCAAAAACAGCCCTTTTGCATTACACGCGTCTATACATGCCAGTTAGTCCCATTGGATCATACTCCTGTTTTTTTTTTTTTTTTTATCTGACTCACACTGCAGCACCACCATCCAATCGGCAGCGCCGGACCCACACCAAACATTCACCAAACTACTCGGCCGGCAGCCTACCACAATTATTCCATTCTTTCCGCATCCGCACACTTCCTTCTTTTTAACTCCTTTTCACTACCGCACAGGTTAATCGCCGCACGTCCCCCGCCGGCAAACATTACTCCTTTGCCTGCTGCATGCAGGCTTCTCTTAACGACCCTCTGTTATCAACTCCGCTAACAGCCACAAAATCTCCGCCGCACGAAGCCCACTGGTAGCTGCTGAATCACATGCTTCCCCAAAACGTCGCGCTGTCAGAACACTGGGAGCTACACACACCAACAAGTCCATACTGCAGGCTGCAGCCAGAACTATTTTTCTACATTCAAACATCGACGGCCTCTTCTCTCTAAAAATTCACCAGACCGCTTCTACCACCAGCAAAGAAGTTTCCATCCCTAATTCCTCTGTGATTCCCACTAACCTAAACATTAAGCTGGCATTGAAGGGTGTGAATTACCCCGGCCAATCTGTTCTTTTAAATACAGCTTTTAGCAAGTTTTGAAAGGTGAAGAGCAGAACTTGCTATGCCAATAATATCGAGTCTTCTGTGGCGAAGTGGTGTTTGCATAGAAAACAAAGCGGTCAGTTGAAGAGGAATAATATCAGTACTTTCTTTAAAACTGTGTGTAAAATGCTGTCTCTTTATCATTAACAATAAGTTGTAAAACGTGAATGGGGAGTGACAGTCTTCAAGTTTGTGAGAAGATCGCGCCCTGGTGGAATAAAGGCACGAACAGCTTACAGCACCTAGAATTACCAGGAAGTATTTGGAGTAAAACGGTGTGTAAAAGCTGCCTTTATGAATGAGAGAAATATATATATATATATATATATAAAATAGTAAAATGAAAGGGGAGTGATAGATTTAAATTAATCGTGAAGTGGAGCGCCCCCTGTATAAAGTAAAAGTGAGAAAAGCTTACAGCACCTGGTATTCCCAGGAGGTCTCCCATCCAAGTACTAACCAGACCCTACCCTGCTTGGCTTCCGAGATCGGATCAGATCGGGCGTGTTCAGGGTGGTATGGCCATAAGCGAGAGATGCGACCAAAAACAGCCCTTTGCATTACACACGTCTATACATGCCAGTTAGTCCCATTGGATCCTACTCCTGGTTTTTTTTTTTTTTATCTGACTCACACTGCAGCCCCACCATCCAATCGGCAGCGCCGGACCCACACCAAACATTCACCAAACTACTCAGCCGGCAGCCTACCACAATTATTCCATTCTTTCCGCATCCGCACACTTCCTTCTTTTTAACTCCTTTTCACTACCGCACAGGTTAATCGCCGCACGTCCCCCGCCGGCAAACATTACTCCTTTGCCTACTGCATGTAGGCTTCTCTTAACGACCCTCTGTTATCAACTCCGCTAACAGCCACAAAATCTCCGCCGCACGAAGCCCACTGGTAGCTGCTGAATCACATGCTTCCCCAAAACATCGCGCTGTCAGAACACTGGGAGCTACACACACCAACAAGTCCATACTGCAGGCTGCAGCCAGAACTATTTTCTACATTCAAACATCGACGGCCTCTTCTCTCTAAAAATTCACCAGACCGCTTCTACCACCAGCAAAGAAGTTTCCATCCCTAATTCCTCTGTGATTCCCACTAACCTAAACATTAAGCTGGCATTGAAGGGTGTGAATTACCCCGGCCAATCTGTTCTTTTAAATACAGCTTTTAGCAAGTTTTGAAAGGAGAAGAGCAGAACTTGCTATGCCAATAATATCGAGTCTTCTGTGGCGAAGTGGTTTTTGCATAGAAAACAAAGCGGTCAGTTGAAGAGGAATAATATCAGTACTTTGTTTAAAACTGTGTGTAAAAAGCTGTCTCTTTATCATTAACAATAAGTTGTAAAACGTGAATGGGGAGTGACAGTCTTCAAGTTTGTGAGAAGATCGCGCCCTGGTGGAATAAAGGCACGAACAGCTTACAGCACCTAGAATTACCAGGAAGTATTTAGAGTAAAACGGTTTCTAAAAGCTGCCTTTATGAATGAGAGAAAAAAAAAAATATATATATAAAATAGTAAAATGGAAGGGGAGTGATAGATTTAAATTAATCGTGAAGTGGAGCGCCCCCTGTATAAAGTAAAAGTGAGAAAAGCTTACAGCCCCTGGTATTCCCAGGTGGTCTCCCATCCAAGTACTAACCACACCCTACCCTGCTTGGCTTCCGAGATCAGACGAGATCGGGCGTGTTCAGGGTGCTATGGCCGTGAGCGAGAAAAACTACCAAAAACAGCCCTTTTGCATTACACGCCTCTATACATGCCAGTTAGTCCCATTGGATCCTACTCCTGTTTTTTTTTTTTTTATCTGACTCACACTGCAGCCCCACCATCCAATCGGCAGCGCCGGACCCACACCAAACATTCACCAAACTACTCAGCCGGCAGCCTACCACAATTATTCCATTCTTTCCGCATCCGCACACTTCCTTCTTTTTAACTCCTTTTCACTACCGCACAGGTTAATCGCCGCACGTCCCCCGCCAGCAAACATTACTCCTTTGCCTACTGCATGTAGGCTTCTCTTAACGACCCTCTGTTATCAACTCCGCTAACAGCCACAAAATCTCCGCTGCACAAAGCCCACTGGTAGCTGCTGAATCACATGCTTCCCCAAAACGTCGCGCTGTCAGAACACTGGGAGCTACACACACCAACAAGTCCATACTGCAGGCTGCAGCCAGAACTATTTTCTACATTCAAACATCGACGGCCTCTTCTCTCTAAAAATTCACCAGACCGCTTCTACCACCAGCAAAGAAGTTTCCATCCCTAATTCCTCTGTGATTCCCACTAACCTAAACATTAAGCTGGCATTGAAGGGTGTGAATTACCCCGGCCAATCTGTTCTTTTAAATACAGCTTTTAGCAAGTTTTGAAAGGAGAAGAGCAGAACTTGCTATGCCAATAATATCGAGTCTTCTGTGGCGAAGTGGTTTTTGCATAGAAAACAAAGCGGTCAGTTGAAGAGGAATAATATCAGTACTTTGTTTAAAACTGTGTGTAAAAAGCTGTCTCTTTATCATTAACAATAAGTTGTAAAACGTGAATGGGGAGTGACAGTCTTCAAGTTTGTGAGAAGATCGCGCACTGGTGGAATAAAGGCACGAACAGCTTAAAGCACCTAGAATTACCAGGAAGTATTTAGAGTAAAAGGGTTTCTAAAAGCTGCCTTTAGGAATGAGAGAAAAAAAAAAATATATATATATAAAATAGTAAAATGGAAGGGGAGTGATAGATTTAAATTAATCGTGAAGTGGAGCGCCCCCTGTACAAAGTAAAAGTGAGAAAAGCTTACAGCACCTGGTATTCCCAGGTGGTCTCCCATCCAAGTACTAACCAGACCCTACCCAGCTTCCGAGATCAGATGAGATCGGGCGTGTTCAGGGTGGTATGGCAGTAAGCGAGAGTTGCTACCAAAAACAGCCCTTTTGCATTACACGCGTCTATACATGCCAGTTAGTCCCATTGGATCCTACTCCTGGTTTTTTTATTTTTATCTGACTCACACTGCAGCCCCACCATCCAATCGGCAGCGCCGGACCCACACCAAACATTCACCAAACTACTCAGCCGGCAGCCTACCACAATTATTCCATTCATTCCGCATCCGCACACTTCCTTCTTTTTAACTCCTTTTCACTACCGCACAGGTTAATCGCCGCACGTCCCCCGCCGGCAAACATTACTCCTTTGCCTACAGCATGCAGGCTTCTCTTAACGACCCTCTGTTATCAACTCCGCTAACAGCCACAAAATCTCCGCCGCACGAAGCCCACTGGTAGCTGCTGAATCACATGCTTCCCCAAAACGTCGCGCTGTCAGAACACTGGGAGCTACACACACCAACAAGTCCATACTGCAGGCTGCAGCCAGAACAATTTTCTACATTCAAACATCGACGGCCTCTTCTCTCTAAAAATTCACCAGACCGCTTCTACCACCAGCAAAGAAGTTTCCATCCCTAATTCCTCTGTGATTCCCACTAACCTAAACATTAAGCTGGCATTGAAGGGTGTGAATTACCCCGGCCAATCTGTTCTTTTAAATACAGCTTTTAGCAAGTTTTGAAAGGAGAAGAGCAGAACTTGCTATGCCAATAATATCGAGTCTTCTGTGGCGAAGTGGTTTTTGCATAGAAAACAAAGCGGTCAGTTGAAGAGGAATAATATCAGTACTTTGTTTAAAACTGTGTGTAAAAAGCTGTCTCTTTATCATTAACAATAAGTTGTAAAACGTGAATGGGGAGTGACAGTCTTCAAGTTGGTGAGAAGATCGCGCCCTGGTGGAATAAAGGCACGAACAGCTTACAGCACCTAGAATTACCAGGCAGTATTTAGAGTAAAACGGTTTCTAAAAGCTGCCTTTATGAATGAGAGAAAAAAGAAATATATAATATAGTAAAATGGAAGGGGAGTGATAGATTTAAATTAATCGTGAAGTGGAGCGCCCCCTGTATAAAGTAAAAGTGAGAAAAGCTTACAGCACCTGGCATTCCCAGGTGGTCTCCCATTCAAGTACTAACCAGACCCTACCCTGCTTAGCTTCCAAGATCAGATGAGATCGGGCGTGTTCAGGGTGGTATGGCCATAAGCGAGAGATGATACCAAAAACAGCCCTTTTGCATTACACGCGTCTATACATGCCAGTTAGTCCCATTGGATCCTACTCCTGTTTTTTTTTTTTTTTTTATCTGACTCACACTGCAGCCCCACCATCCAATCGGCAGCGCCGGACCCACACCAAACATTCACCAAACTACTCAGCCGGCAGCCTACCACAATTATTCCATTCTTTCCGCATCCGCACACTTCCTTCTTTTTAACTCCTTTTCACTACCGCACAGGTTAATCGCCGCACGTCCCCCGCCGGCAAACATTACTCCTTTGCCTACTGCATGTAGGCTTCTCTTAACGACCCTCTGTTATCAACTCCGCTAACAGCCACAAAATCTCCGCCGCACGAAGCCCACTGGTAGCTGCTGAATCACATGCTTCCCCAAAACGTCACACTGTCAGAACACTGGGAGCTACACACACCAACAAGTCCATACTGCAGGCTGCAGCCAGAACAATTTTCTACATTCAAACATCGACGGCCTCTTCTCTCTAAAAATTCACCAGACCGCTTCTACCACCAGCAAAGAAGTTTCTATCCCTAATTCCCCTGTGATTCCCACTAACCTAAACATTAAGCTGGCATTGAAGGGTGTGAATTACCCCGGCCAATCTGTTCTTTTAAATACAGCTTTTAGCAAGTTTTGAAAGGAGAAGAGCAGAACTTGCTATGCCAATAATATCGAGTCTTCTGTGGCGAAGTGGTTTTTGCATAGAAAACAAAGCGGTCAGTTGAAGAGGAATAATATCAGTACTTTGTTTAAAACTGTGTGTAAAAAGCTGTCTCTTTATCATTAACAATAAGTTGTAAAACGTGAATGGGGAGTGACAGTCTTCAAGTTTGTGAGAAGATCGCGCCCTGGTGGAATAATGGCACGAACAGCTTACAGCACCTAGAATTACCAGGAAGTATTTAGAGTAAAACGGTTTCTAAAAGCTGCCTTTATGAATGAGAGAAAAAAGAAATATATAATATAGTAAAATGGAAGGGGAGTGATAGATTTAAATTAATCGTGAAGTGGAGCGCCCCCTGTATAAAGTAAAAGTGAGAAAAGCTTACAGCACCTGGCATTCCCAGGTGGTCTCCCATTCAAGTACTAACCAGACCCTACCCTGCTTAGCTTCCAAGATCAGATGAGATCGGGCGTGTTCAGGGTGGTATGGCCATAAGCGAGAGATGATACCAAAAACAGCCCTTTTGCATTACACGCGTCTATACATGCCAGTTAGTCCCATTGGATCCTACTCCTGTTTTTTTTTTTTTTTTTATCTGACTCACACTGCAGCCCCACCATCCAATCGGCAGCGCCGGACCCACACCAAACATTCACCAAACTACTCAGCCGGCAGCCTACCACAATTATTCCATTCTTTCCGCATCCGCACACTTCCTTCTTTTTAACTCCTTTTCACTACCGCACAGGTTAATCGCCGCACGTCCCCCGCCGGCAAACATTACTCCTTTGCCTACTGCATGTAGGCTTCTCTTAACGACCCTCTGTTATCAACTCCGCTAACAGCCACAAAATCTCCGCCGCACGAAGCCCACTGGTAGCTGCTGAATCACATGCTTCCCCAAAACGTCACACTGTCAGAACACTGGGAGCTACACACACCAACAAGTCCATACTGCAGGCTGCAGCCAGAACAATTTTCTACATTCAAACATCGACGGCCTCTTCTCTCTAAAAATTCACCAGACCGCTTCTACCACCAGCAAAGAAGTTTCTATCCCTAATTCCCCTGTGATTCCCACTAACCTAAACATTAAGCTGGCATTGAAGGGTGTGAATTACCCCGGCCAATCTGTTCTTTTAAATACAGCTTTTAGCAAGTTTTGAAAGGAGAAGAGCAGAACTTGCTATGCCAATAATATCGAGTCTTCTGTGGCGAAGTGGTTTTTGCATAGAAAACAAAGCGGTCAGTTGAAGAGGAATAATATCAGTACTTTGTTTAAAACTGTGTGTAAAAAGCTGTCTCTTTATCATTAACAATAAGTTGTAAAACGTGAATGGGGAGTGACAGTCTTCAAGTTGGTGAGAAGATCGCGTCCTGGTGGAATAAAGGCACGAACAGCTTACAGCACCTAGAATTACCAGGAAGTATTTAGAGTAAAACGGTTTCTAAAAGCTGCCTTTATGAATGAGAGAAAAAAATATATATATATATAAAATAGTAAAATGGAAGGGGAGTGATAGATTTAAATTAATCGTGAAGTGGAGCGCCCCCTGTATAAAGTAAAAGTGAGAAAAGCTTACAGCACCTGGTATTCCCAGTAGGTCTCCCATCCAAGTACTAACCAGACCCTATCTTGCTTGGCTTCCGAGATCGGACGAGATCGGGCGTGTTCAGGGTGGTACGGCCGTGAGCGAGAAAAACTACCAAAAACAGCCCTTTTGCATTACACGCCTCTATACATGTCAGTTAGTCCAAGTGGATCCTACTCCTGTTTTTTTTTTTTTTTATCTGACTCACACTGCAGCCCTACCATCCAATCGGCAGTGCCGGAACCACACCAAACATTCACCAAACTACTCAGCCGGCAGCCTACCACAATTATTCCATTCTTTCCGCATCCGCACACTTCCTTCTCTTTAACTCCTTTTCACTACCGCACAGGTTAATCGCCGCACGTCCCCCGTCGGCAAACATTACTCCTTTGCCTACCGCATGCAGGCTTCTCTTAATGACCTTCTGTTATCAACTCCGCTAACAGCCACAAACTCTCCGCCGCACGAAGCCCACTGGTAGCTGCTGAATCACATGCTTCCCCAAAACGTCGCGCTGTCAGAACACTGGGAGCTACACACACCAACAAGTCCATACTGCAGGCTGCAGCCAGAACAATTTTCTACATTCAAACATTGACGGCCTCTTCTCTCTAAAAATTCACCAGACCGCTTCTACCACCAGCAAAGAAGTTTCCATCCCTAATTCCTCTGTGATTCCCACTAACCTAAACATTAAGCTGGCATTGAAGGGTGTGAATTACCCCGGCCAATCTGTTCTTTTAAATACAGCTTTTAACAAGTTTTGAAAGGAGAAGAGCAGAACTTGCTATGCCAATAATATCGAGTCTTCTGTGGCGAAGTGGTTTTTGCATAGAAAACAAAGCGGTCAGTTGAAGAGGAATAATATCAGTACTTTGTTTAAAACTGTGTGTAAAAAGCTGTCTCTTTATCATTAACAATAAGTTGTAAAACGTGAATGGGGAGTGACAGTCTTCAAGTTGGTGAGAAGATCGCGTCCTGGTGGAATAAAGGCACGAACAGCTTACAGCACCTAGAATTACCAGGAAGTATTTATAGTAAAACGGTTTCTAAAAGCTGCCTTTATGAATGAGAGAAATATATATATATATATATAAAATAGTAAAATGGAAGGGGAGTGATAGATTTAAATTAATCGTGAAGTGGAGCGCCCCCTGTATAAAGTAAAAGTGAGAGAAGCTTACAGCACCTGGTATTCCCAGGTGGTCTCCCATCCAAGTACTAACCAGACCCTACACTGCTTGGCTTCCGAGATCAGACGAGATCGGGCGTGTTCAGGGTGGTATGGCCGTAAGCGAGAGATGGTACCAAAAACAGCCCTTTTGCATTACACGCGTCTATACATGCCAGTTAGTCCCATTGGATCCTACTCCTGGTTTTTTTTTTTTTTATCTGACTCACACTGCAGCCCCACCATCCAATCGGCAGCGCCGGACCCACACCAAACATTCACCAAACTACTCAGCCGGCAGCCTACCACAATTATTCCATTCTTTCCGCATCCGCACACTTCCTTCTTGTTAACTCCTTTTCACTACCGCACAGGTTAATCGCCGCACGTCCCCGGCCGGCAAACATTACTCCTTTGCCTACTGCATGTAGGCTTCTCTTAACGACTCTCTGTTATCAACTCCGCTAACAGCCACAAAATCTCCGCCGCACGAAGCCCACTGGTAGCTGCTGAATCACATGCTTCCCCAAAACGTCGCGCTGTCAGAACACTGGGAGCTACACACACCAACAAGTCCATACTGCAGGCTGCAGCCAGAACAATTTTCTACATTCAAACATCGACGGCCTCTTCTCTCTAAAAATTCACCAGACCGCTTCTACCACCAGCAAAGAAGTTTCCATCCCTAATTCCTCTGTGATTCCCACTAACCTAAACATTAAGCTGGCATTGAAGGGTGTGAATTACCCCGGCCAATCTGTTCTTTTAAATACAGCTTTTAGCAAGTTTTGAAAGGAGAAGAGCAGAACTTGCTATGCCAATAATATCGAGTCTTCTGTGGCGAAGTGGTTTTTGCATAGAAAACAAAGCGGTCAGTTGAAGAGGAATAATATCAGTACTTTCTTTAAAACTGTGTGTAAAAAGCTGTCTCTTTATCATTAACAATAAGTTGTAAAACGTGAATGGGGAGTGACAGTCTTCAAGTTGGTGAGAAGATCGCGTCCTGGTGGAATAAAGGCACGAACAGCTTACAGCACCTAGAATTACCAGGAAGTATTTATAGTAAAACGGTTTCTAAAAGCTGCCTTTATGAATGAGAGAAAAATATATATATATATATAAAATAGTAAAATGGAAGGGGAGTGATAGATTTAAATTAATCGTGAAGTGGAGCGCCCCCTGTATAAAGTAAAAGTGAGAGAAGCTTACAGCACCTGGTATTCCCAGGTGGTCTCCCATCCAAGTACTAACCAGACCCTACACTGCTTGGCTTCCGAGATCAGACGAGATCGGGCGTGTTCAGGGTGGTATGGCCGTAAGCGAGAGATGGTACCAAAAACAGCCCTTTTGCATTAGACGCGTCTATACATGCCAGTTAGTCCCATTGGATCCTACTCCTGGTTTTTTTTTTTTTTATCTGACTCACACTGCAGCCCCACCATCCAATCGGCAGCGCCGGACCCACACCAAACATTCACCAAACTACTCAGCCGGCAGCCTACCACAATTATTCCATTCTTTCCGCATCCGCACACTTCCTTCTTGTTAACTCCTTTTCACTACCGCACAGGTTAATCGCCGCACGTCCCCGGCCGGCAAACATTACTCCTTTGCCTACTGCATGTAGGCTTCTCTTAACGACTCTCTGTTATCAACTCCGCTAACAGCCACAAAATCTCCGCCGCACGAAGCCCACTGGTAGCTGCTGAATCACATGCTTCCCCAAAACGTCGCGCTGTCAGAACACTGGGAGCTACACACACCAACAAGTCCATACTGCAGGCTGCAGCCAGAACAATTTTCTACATTCAAACATCGACGGCCTCTTCTCTCTAAAAATTCACCAGACCGCTTCTACCACCAGCAAAGAAGTTTCCATCCCTAATTCCTCTGTGATTCCCACTAACCTAAACATTAAGCTGGCATTGAAGGGTGTGAATTACCGCGGCCAATCTGTTCTTTTAAATACAGCTTTTAGCAAGTTTTGAAAGGAGAAGAGCAGAACTTGCTATGCCAATAATATCGAGTCTTCTGTGGCGAAGTGGTTTTTGCATAGAAAACAAAGCGGTCAGTTGAAGAGGAATAATATCAGTACTTTCTTTAAAACTGTGTGTAAAAAGCTGTCTCTTTATCATTAACAATAAGTTGTAAAACGTGAATGGGGAGTGACAGTCTTCAAGTTTGTGAGAAGATCGCGCCCTGGTGGAATAAAGGCACGAACAGCTTACAGGACCTAGAATTACCAGGAAGTATTTAGAGTAAAACGGTTTCTAAAAGCTGCCTTTATGAATGAGCGAAAAAAAAAAAAAAAATATATATATATATATATATATATATATATATAAAATAGTAAAAAGGAAGGGGAGTGATAGATTTAAATTAATCGTGAAGTGGAGCACCCCCTGTATAAAGTAAAAGTGAGAAAAGCTTACAGCACCTGGTATTCCCAGGTGGTCTCCCATCTAAGTACTAACCAGACCCTACCCTGCTTAGCTTCCAAGATCAGATGAGATCGGGCGTGTTCAGGGTGGTATGGCCGTAAGCAAGAGATGCTACCAAAAACAGCCCTTTTGCATTACATGCGTCTATACATGCCAGGTAGTCCCATTGGATCCTACTCCTGGTTTTTTTTTTTTTTATCTGACTCACACTGCAGCCCCACCATCCAATCGGCAGCGCCGGACCCACACCAAACATTCACCAAACTACTCAGCCGGCAGCCTACCACAATTATTCCATTCTTTCCGCATCCGCACACTTCCTTCTTTTTAACTCCTTTTCACTACCGCACAGGTTAATCGCCGCACGTCCCCCGCCGGCAAACATTACTCCTTTGCCTACTGCATGTAGGCTTCTCTTAACGACCCTCTGTTATCAACTCCGCTAACAGCCACAAAATCTCCGCCGCACGAAGCCCACTGGTAGCTGCTGAATCACATGCTTCCCCAAAACGTCGCGCTGTCAGAACACTGGGAGCTACACACACCAACAAGTCCATACTGCAGGCTGCAGCCAGAACAATTTTCTACATTCAAACATCGACGGCCTCTTCTCTCTAAAAATTCACCAGACCGCTTCTACCACCAGCAAAGAAGTTTCCATCCCTAATTCCTCTGTGATTCCCACTAACCTAAATATTAAGCTGGCATTGAAGGGTGTGAATTACCCCGCCCAATCTGTTCTTTTAAATACAGCTTTTAGCAAGTTTTGAAAGGAGAAGAGCAGAACTTGCTATGCCAATAATATCGAGTCTTCTGTGGCGAAGTGGTTTTTGCATAGAAAACAAAGCGGTCAGTTGAAGAGGAATAATATCAGTACTTTGTTTAAAACTGTGTGTAAAAAGCTGTCTCTTTATCATTAACAATAAGTTGTAAAACGTGAATGGGGAGTGACAGTCTTCAAGTTTGTGAGAAGATCGCGCCCTGGTGGAATAAAGGCACGAACAGCTTACAGCACCTAGAATTACCAGGAAGTATTTAAAGTAAAATGGTGTGTAAAAGCTGCCTTTATGAATGAGAGAAAAATATATATATATATAAAATAGTAAAATGGAAGGGGAGTGATAGATTTAAATTAATTGTGAAGTGGAGCGCCCCCTGTATAAAGTAAAAGTGAGAAAAGCTTACAGCACCTGGAATTCCCAGGAGGTCTCCCATCCAAGTACTAACCAGACCCTACCCTGCTTGGCTTCCGAGATCGGATGAGATCGAGCGTGTTCAGGGTGGTATGGCCATAAGCGAGAGACGTGACCAAAAACAGCCCTTTTGCATTAGACGCGTCTATACATGCCAGTTAGTCCCATTGGATCCTACTCCTGGTTTTTTTTTTTTTTATCTGACTCACACTGCAGCACCACCATCCAATCGGCAGCGCCGGACCCACACCAAACATTCACCAAACTACTCAGCCGGCAGCCTACCACAATTATTCCATTCTTTCCGCATCCGCACACTTCCTTCTTTTTAACTCCTTTTCACTACCGCACAGGTTAATCGCCGCACGTCCCCCGCCGGCAAACATTACTCCTTTGCCTACTGCATGCAGGCTTCTCTTAACGACCCTCTGTTATCAACTCCGCTAACAGCCACAAAATCTCCGCCGCACGAAGCCCACTGGTAGCTGCTGAATCACATGCTTCCCCAAAACGTCGCGCTGTCAGAACACTGGGAGCTACACACACCAACAAGTCCATACTGCAGGCTGCAGCCAGAACAATTTTCTACATTCAAACATCGACGGCCTCTTCTCTCTAAAAATTCACCAGACCGCTTCTACCACCAGCAAAGAAGTTTCCATCCCTAATTCCTCTGTGAATCCCACTAACCTAAACATTAAGCTGGTATTGAAGGGTGTGAATTACCGCGGCCAATCTGTTCTTTTAAATACAGCTTTTAGCAAGTTTTGAAAGGAGAAGAGCAGAACTTGCTATGCCAATAATATCGAGTCTTCTGTGGCGAAGTGGTTTTTGCATAGAAAACAAAGCGGTCAGTTGAAGAGGAATAATATCAGTACTTTGTTTAAAACTGTGTGTAAAAAGCTGTCTCTTTATCATTAACAATAAGTTGTAAAACGTGAATGGGGAGAAACAGTCTTCAAGTTTGTGAGAAGATCGCGCCCTGCTGGAATAAAGGCACGAACAGCTTACAGCACCTAGAATTACCAGGAAGTATTTGGAGTAAAACGGTGTGTAAAAGCTGCCTTTATGAATGAGAGAAATATATATATATATATAAAATAGTAAAATGGAAGGGGAGTGATAGATTTAAATTAATCGTGAAGTGGAGCGCCCCCTGTATAAAGTAAAAGTGAGAAAAGCTTACAGCACCTGGTATTTCCAGGAGGTCTCCCATCCAAGTACTAACCAGACCCTACACTGCTTGGCTTCCGAGATCAGATGAGATCGGGCGTGTTCAGGGTGGTATGGCCATAAGCGAGAGATGCGACCAAAAACAGCCCTTTTGCATTACACGCGTCTATACATGCCAGTTAGTCCCATTGGATCCTACTCCTGGTTTTTTTTTTTTTTATCTGACTCACACTGCAGCACCACCATCCAATCGGCAGCGCCGGACCCACACCAAACATTCACCAAACTACTCAGCCGGCAGCCTACCACAATTATTCCATTCTTTCCGCATCCGCACACTTCCTTCTTTTTAACTCCTTTTCACTACCGCACAGGTTAATCGCCGCACGTCCCCCGCCGGCAAACATTACTCCTTTGCCTACTGCATGCAGGCTTCTCTTAACGACCCTCTGTTATCAACTCCGCTAACAGCCACAAAATCTCCGCCGCACGAAGCCCACTGGTAGCTGCTGAATCACATGCTTCCCCAAAACGTCGCGCTGTCAGAACACTGGGAGCTACACACACCAACAAGTCCATACTGCAGGCTGCAGCCAGAACTATTTTCTACATTCAAACATCGACGGCCTCTTCTCTCTAAAAATTCACGAGACCGCTTCTACCACCAGCAAAGAAGTTTCCATCCCTAATTCCTCTGTGATTCCCACTAACCTAAACATTAAGCTGGCATTGAAGGGTGTGAATTACCCCGGCCAATCTGTTCTTTTAAATACAGCTTTTAGCAAGTTTTGAAAGGAGAAGAGCAGAACTTGCTATGCCAATAATATCGAGTCTTCTGTGGCGAAGTGGTTTTTGCATATAAAACAAAGCGGTCAGTTGAAGAGGAATAATATCAGTACTTTGTTTAAAACTGTGAGTAAAAAGCTGTCTCTTTATCATTAACAATAAGTTGTAAAACGTGAATGGGGAGTGACAGTCTTCAAGTTTGTGAGAAGATCGCGCCCTGGAGAAATAAAGGCACGAACAGCTTACAGCACCTAGAATTACCAGGAAGTATTTAAAGTAAAATGGTGTGTAAAAGCTGCCTTTATGAATGAGAGAAAAATATATATATATATATAAAATAGTAAAATGGAAGGGGAGTGATAGATTTAAATTAATCGTGAAGTGGAGCGCCCCCTATATAAAGTAAAAGTGAGAAAAGCTTACAGCACCTGGTATTCCCAGGAGGTCTCCCATCCAAGTACTAACCAGACCCTACCCTGCTTGGCTTCCGAGATCAGATGAGATCGGGTGTGTTCAGGGTGGTATGGCCATATGCGAGAGACGCTACCAAAAACAGCCCTTTTGCATTACACGCGTCTATACATGCCAGTTAGTCCCATTGGATCATACTCCTGTTTTTTTTTTTTTTTTTATCTGACTCACACTGCAGCACCACCATCCAATCGGCAGCGCCGGACCCACACCAAACATTCACCAAACTACTCAGCCGGCAGCCTACCACAATTATTCCATTCTTTCCGCATCCGCACACTTCCTTCTTTTTAACTCCTTTTCACTACCGCACAGGTTAATCGCCGCACGTCCCCCGCCGGCAAACATTACTCCTTTGCCTGCTGCATGCAGGCTTCTCTTAACGACCCTCTGTTATCAACTCCGCTAACAGCCACAAAATCTCCGCCGCACGAAGCCCACTGGTAGCTGCTGAATCACATGCTTCCCCAAAACGTCGCGCTGTCAGAACACTGGGAGCTACACACACCAACAAGTCCATACTGCAGGCTGCAGCCAGAACTATTTTTCTACATTCAAACATCGACGGCCTCTTCTCTCTAAAAATTCACCAGACCGCTTCTACCACCAGCAAAGAAGTTTCCATCCCTAATTCCTCTGTGATTCCCACTAACCTAAACATTAAGCTGGCATTGAAGGGTGTGAATTACCCCGGCCAATCTGTTCTTTTAAATACAGCTTTTAGCAAGTTTTGAAAGGTGAAGAGCAGAACTTGCTATGCCAATAATATCGAGTCTTCTGTGGCGAAGTGGTGTTTGCATAGAAAACAAAGCGGTCAGTTGAAGAGGAATAATATCAGTACTTTCTTTAAAACTGTGTGTAAAATGCTGTCTCTTTATCATTAACAATAAGTTGTAAAACGTGAATGGGGAGTGACAGTCTTCAAGTTTGTGAGAAGATCGCGCCCTGGTGGAATAAAGGCACGAACAGCTTACAGCACCTAGAATTACCAGGAAGTATTTGGAGTAAAACGGTGTGTAAAAGCTGCCTTTATGAATGAGAGAAATATATATATATATATATATATAAAATAGTAAAATGGAAGGGGAGTGATAGATTTAAATTAATCGTGAAGTGGAGCGCCCCCTGTATAAAGTAAAAGTGAGAAAAGCTTACAGCACCTGGTATTCCCAGGAGGTCTCCCATCCAAGTACTAACCAGACCCTACCCTGCTTGGCTTCCGAGATCGGATCAGATCGGGCGTGTTCAGGGTGGTATGGCCATAAGCGAGAGATGCGACCAAAAACAGCCCTTTTGCATTACACACGTCTATACATGCCAGTTAGTCCCATTGGATCCTACTCCTGGTTTTTTTTTTTTTTATCTGACTCACACTGCAGCACCACCATCCAATCGGCAGCGCCGGACCCACACCAAACATTCACCAAACTACTCAGCCGGCAGCCTACCACAATTATTCCATTCTTTCCGCATCCGCACACTTCCTTCTTTTTAACTCCTTTTCACTACTGCACAGGTTAATCGCTGCACGTCCCCCGCCGGCAAACATTACTCCTTTGCCTACTGCATGCAGGCTTCTCTTAACGACCCTCTGTTATCAACTCCGCTAACAGCCACAAAATCTCCGCCGCACGAAGGCCACTGGTAGCTGCTGAATCACATGCTTCCCCAAAACGTCGCACTGTCAGAACACTGGGAGCTACACACACCAACAAGTCCATACTGCAGGCTGCAGCCAGAACTATTTTCTACATTCAAACATCGACGGCCTCTTCTCTCTAAAAATTCACCAGACCGCTTCTACCACCAGCAAAGAAGTTTCCATCCCTAATTCCTCTGTGATTCCCACTAACCTAAACATTAAGCTGGCATTGAAGGGTGTGAATTACCCCGGCCAATCTGTTCTTTTAAATACAGCTTTTAGCAAGTTTTGAAAGGAGAAGAGCAGAACTTGCTATGCCAATAATATCGAGTCTTCTGTGGCGAAGTGGTTTTTGCATAGAAAACAAAGCGGTCAGTTGAAGAGGAATAATATCAGTACTTTGTTTAAAACTGTGTGTAAAAAGCTGTCTCTTTATCATTAACAATAAGTTGTAAAACGTGAATGGGGAGTGACAGTCTTCAAGTTTGTGAGAAGATCGCGCCCTGGTGGAATAAAGGCACGAACAGCTTACAGCACCTAGAATTACCAGGAAGTATTTAAAGTAAAATGGTGTGTAAAAGCTGCCTTTATGAATGAGAGAAAAAAAATAATATATATATATATATATATATATATATATATATATATATATAAAATAGTAAAATGGAAGGGGAGTGATAGATTTAAATTAATCGTGAAGTGGAGCGCCCCCTGTATAAAGTAAAAGTGAGAAAAGCTTACAGCACCTGGTATTCCCAGGAGGTCTCCCATCCAAGTATTAACCAGACCCTACGCTGCTTGGCTTCCGAGATCGGATGAGATCGGGCATGTTCAGGGTGGCATGGCCATAAGCGAGAGACATGACCAAAAACAGCCCTTTTGCATTACACGCGTCTATACATGCCAGTTAGTCCCATTGGATCATACTCCTGGTTTTTTTTTTTTTTTTATCTGACTCACACTGCAGCACCACCATCCAATCGGCAGCGCCGGACCCACACCAAACATTCACCAAACTACTCAGCCGGCAGCCTACCACAATTATTCCATTCTTTCCACATCCGCACACTTCCTTCTTTTTAACTCCTTTTTACTACCGCACAGGTTAATCGCCGCACGTCCCCCGCCGGCAAACATTACTCCTTTGCCTACTGCATGCAGGCTTCTCTTAACGACCCTCTGTTATCAACTCCGCTAACAGCCACAAAATCTCCGCCGCACGAAGCCCACTGGTAGCTGCTGAATCACATGCTTCCCCAAAACGTCGCGCTGTCAGAACACTGGGAGCTACACACACCAACAAGTCCATACTGCAGGCTGCAGCCAGAACAATTTTCTACATTCAAACATCGACGGCCTCTTCTCTCTAAAAATTCACCAGACCGCTTCTACCACCAGCAAAGAAGTTTCCATCCCTAATTCCCCTGTGATTCCCACTAACCTAAACATTAAGCTGGCATTGAAGGGTGTGAATTACCCCGGCCAATCTGTTCTTTTAAATACAGCTTTTAGCAAGTTTTGAAAGGAGAAGAGCAGAACTTGCTATGCCAATAATATCGAGTCTTCTGTGGCGAAGTGGTTTTTGCATAGAAAACAAAGCGGTCAGTTGAAGAGGAATAATATCAGTACTTTGTTTAAAACTGTGTGTAAAAAGCTGTCTCTTTATCATTAACAATAAGTTGTAAAACGTGAATGGGGAGTGACAGTCTTCAAGTTTGTGAGAAGATCGCGCCCTGGTGGAATAAAGGCACGAACAGCTTACAGCACCTAGAATTACCAGGAAGTATTTGGAGTAAAACGGTGTGTAAAAGCTGCCTTTATGAATGAGAGAAATATATATATATATATATATAAAATAGTAAAATGGAAGGGGAGTGATAGATTTAAATTAATCGTGAAGTGGAGCGCCCCCTGTATAAAGTAAAAGTGAGAAAAGCTTACAGCACCTGGTATTCCCAGGAGGTCTCCCATCCAAGTACTAACCAGACCCTACGCTGCTTGGCTTCCGAGATCGGATGAGATCGGGCGTGTTCAGGGTGGCATGGCCATAAGCGAGAGACATGACCAAAAACAGCCCATTTGCATTACACGCGTCTATACATGCCAGTTAGTCCCATTGGATCATACTCCTGGTTTTTTTTTTTTTTTTATCTGACTCACACTGCAGCACCACCATCCAATCGGCAGCGCCGGACCCACACCAAACATTCACCAAACTACTCAGCCGGCAGCCTACCACAATTATTCCATTCTTTCCACATCCGCACACTTCCTTCTTTTTAACTCCTTTTCACTACCGCACAGGTTAATCGCCGCACGTCCCCCGCCGGCAAACATTACTCCTTTGCCTACTGCATGCAGGCTTCTCTTAACGACCCTCTGTTATCAACTCCGCTAACAGCCACAAAATCTCCGCCGCACGAAGCTCACTGGTAGCTGCTGAATCACATGCTTCCCCAAAACGTTGCGCTGTCAGAACACTGGGAGCTACACACACCAACAAGTCCATACTGCAGGCTGCAGCCAGAACTATTTTCTACATTCAAAGTTTGCATCGACGGCCTCTTCTCTCTAAAAATTCACCAGACCGCTTCTACCACCAGCAAAGAAGTTTCCATCCCTAATTCCCCTGTGATTCCCACTAACCTAAACATTAAGCTGGCATTGAAGGGTGTGAATTACCCCGGCCAATCTGTTCTTTTAAATACAGCTTTTAGCAAGTTTTGAAAGGAGAAGAGCAGAACTTGCTATGCCAATAATATCGAGTCTTCTGTGGCGAAGTGGTTTTTGCATAGAAAACGAAGCGGTCAGTTGAAGAGGAATAATATCAGTACTTTGTTTAAAACTGTGTGTAAAAAGCTGTCTCTTTATCATTAACAATAAGTTGTAAAACGTGAATGGGGAGTGACAGTCTTCAAGTTTGTGAGAAGATCGCGCCCTGGTGGAATAAAGGCACGAACAGCTTACAGCACCTAGAATTACCAGGGAGTATTTAGAGTAAAACGGTGTGTAAAAGCTGCCTTTATGAATGAGAGAAAAAAAAATATATATATATAAAATAGTAAAATGGAAGGGGAGTGATAGATTTAAATTAATCGTGAAGTGGAGCGCCCCCTGTATAAAGTAAAAGTGAGAAAAGCTTACAGCACCTGGTATTCCCAGGAGGTCTCCCATCCAAGTACTAACCAGACCCTACCCTGCTTGGCTTCCGAGATCGGATCAGATCGGGCATGTTCAGGGTGGTATGGCCATAAGCGAGAGATGCGACCAAAAACAGCCCTTTTGCATTACACACGTCTATACATGCCAGTTAGTCCCATTGGATCCTACTCCTGGTTTTTTTTTTTTTTATCTGACTCACACTGCAGCACCACCATCCAATCGGCAGCGCCGGACCCACACCAAACATTCACCAAACTACTCAGCCGGCAGCCTACCACAATTATTCCATTCTTTCCGCATCCGCACACTTCCTTCTTTTTAACTCCTTTTCACTACTGCACAGGTTAATCGCTGCACGTCCCCCGCCGGCAAACATTACTCCTTTGCCTACTGCATGCAGGCTTCTCTTAACGACCCTCTGTTATCAACTCCGCTAACAGCCACAAAATCTCCGCCGCACGAAGGCCACTGGTAGCTGCTGAATCACATGCTTCCCCAAAACGTCGCACTGTCAGAACACTGGGAGCTACACACACCAACAAGTCCATACTGCAGGCTGCAGCCAGAACTATTTTCTACATTCAAACATCGACGGCCTCTTCTCTCTAAAAATTCACCAGACCGCTTCTACCACCAGCAAAGAAGTTTCCATCCCTAATTCCTCTGTGATTCCCACTAACCTAAACATTAAGCTGGCATTGAAGGGTGTGAATTACCCCGGCCAATCTGTTCTTTTAAATACAGCTTTTAGCAAGTTTTGAAAGGAGAAGAGCAGAACTTTCTATGCCAATAATATCGAGTCTTCTGTGGCGAAGTGGTTTTTGCATAGAAAACAAAGCGGTCAGTTGAAGAGGAATAATATCAGTACTTTGTTTAAAACTGTGTGTAAAAAGCTGTCTCTTTATCATTAACAATAAGTTGTAAAACGTGAATGGGGAGTGACAGTCTTCAAGTTTGTGAGAAGATCGCGCCCTGGTGGAATAAAGGCACGAACAGCTTACAGCACCTAGAATTACCAGGAAGTATTTAAAGTAAAATGGTGTTTAAAAGCTGCCTTTATGAATGAGAGAAAAAAAAAAAAAAATATATATATATATATATATATATATATAAAATAGTAAAATGGAAGGGGAGTGATAGATTTAAATTAATCGTGAAGTGGAGCGCCCCCTGTATAAAGTAAAAGTGAGAAAAGCTTACAGCACCTGGTATTCCCAGGAGGTCTCCCATCCAAGTACTAACCAGACCCTACGCTGCTTGGCTTCCAAGATCGGATGAGATCGGGCGTGTTCAGGGTGGCATGGCCATAAGCGAGAGACATGACCAAAAACAGCCCTTTTGCATTACACGCGTCTATACATGCCAGTTAGTCCCATTGGATCATACTCCTGGTTTTTTTTTTTTTTTTATCTGACTCACACTGCAGCACCACCATCCAATCGGCAGCGCCGGACCCACACCAAACATTCACCAAACTACTCAGCCGGCAGCCTACCACAATTATTCCATTCTTTCCACATCCGCACACTTCCTTCTTTTTAACTCCTTTTCACTACCGCACAGGTTAATCGCCGCACGTCCCCCGCCGGCAAACATTACTCCTTTGCCTACTGCATGCAGGCTTCTCTTAACGACCCTCTGTTATCAACTCCGCTAACAGCCACAAAATCTCCGCCGCACGAAGCTCACTGGTAGCTGCTGAATCACATGCTTCCCCAAAACGTTGCGCTGTCAGAACACTGGGAGCTACACACACCAACAAGTCCATACTGCAGGCTGCAGCCAGAACTATTTTCTACATTCAAAGTTTGCATCGACGGCCTCTTCTCTCTAAAAATTCACCAGACCGCTTCTACCACCAGCAAAGAAGTTTCCATCCCTAATTCCCCTGTGATTCCCACTAACCTAAACATTAAGCTGGCATTGAAGGGTGTGAATTACCCCGGCCAATCTGTTCTTTTAAATACAGCTTTTAGCAAGTTTTGAAAGGAGAAGAGCAGAACTTGCTATGCCAATAATATCGAGTCTTCTGTGGCGAAGTGGTTTTTGCATAGAAAACAAAGCGGTCAGTTGAAGAGGAATACTATCAGTACTTTGTTTAAAACTGTGTGTAAAAAGCTGTCTCTTTATCATTAACAATAAGTTGTAAAACGTGAATGGGGAGTGACAGTCTTCAAGTTTGTGAGAAGATCGCGCCCTGGTGGAATAAAGGCACGAACAGCTTACAGCACCTAGAATTACCAGGAAGTATTTGGAGTAAAACGGTGTGTAAAAGCTGCCTTTATGAATGAGAGAAATATATATATATATATATAAAATAGTAAAATGGAAGGGGAGTGATAGATTTAAATTAATCGTGAAGTGGAGCGCCCCCTGTATAAAGTAAAAGTGAGAAAAGCTTACAGCACCTGGTATTCCCAGGAGGTCTCCCATCCAAGTACTAACCAGACCCTACGCTGCTTGGCTTCCGAGATCGGATGAGATCGGGCGTGTTCAGGGTGGCATGGCCATAAGCGAGAGACATGACCAAAAACAACCCTTTTGCATTACACGCGTCTATACATGCCAGTTAGTCCCATTGGATCATACTCCTGGTTTTTTTTTTTTTTTTATCTGACTCACACTGCAGCACCACCATCCAATCGGCAGCACCGGACCCACACCAAACATTCACCAAACTACTCAGCCGGCAGCCTACCACAATTATTCCATTCTTTCCACATCCGCACACTTCCTTCTTTTTAACTCCTTTTCACTACTGCACAGGTTAATCGCTGCACGTCCCCCGCCGGCAAACATTACTCCTTTGCCTACTGCATGCAGGCTTCTCTTAACGACCCTCTGTTATCAACTCCGCTAACAGCCACAAAATCTCCGCTGCACGAAGCCCACTGGTAGCTGCTGAATCACATGCTTCCCCAAAACGTCGCGCTGTCAGAACACTGGGAGCTACACACACCAACAAGTCCATACTGCAGGCTGCAGCCAGAACAATTTTCTACATTCAAACATCGACGGCCTCTTCTCTCTAAAAATTCACCAGACCGCTTCTACCACCAGCAAAGAAGTTTCCATCCCTAATTCCTCTGTGATTCCCACTAACCTAAACATTAAGCTGGCATTGAAGGGTGTGAATTACCCCGGCCAATCTGTTCTTTTAAATACAGCTTTTAGCAAGTTTTGAAAGGAGGAGAGCAGAACTTGCTATGCCAATAATATCGAGTCTTCTGTGGCGAAGTGGTTTTTGCATAGAAAACAAAGCGGTCAGTTGAAGAGGAATAATATCAGTACTTTGTTTAAAACTGTGTGTAAAAAGCTGTCTCTTTATCATTAACAATAAGTTGTAAAACGTGAATGGGGAGTGACAGTCTTCAAGTTTGTGAGAAGATCGCGCCCTGGTGGAATAAAGGCACGAACAGCTTACAGCACCTAGAATTACCAGGAAGTATTTAGAGTAAAACGGTGTGTAAAAGCTGCCTTTATGAATGAGAGAAAAATATATATATATATATAAAATAGTAAAATGGAAGGGGAGTGATAGATTTAAATTAATCGTGAAGTGGAGCGCCCCCTGTTTAAAGTAAAAGTGAGAAAAGCTTACAGCACCTGGTATTCCCAGGAGGTCTCCCATCCAACTACTAACCAGACCCTACCCTGCTTGGCTTCCGAGATCGGATGAGATCAGGCGTGTTCAGGGTGGCATGGCCATAAGCGAGAGACATGACCAAAAACAGCCCTTTTGCATTACACGCGTCTATACATGCCAGTTAGTCCCATTGGATCATACTCCTGGTTTTTTTTTTTTTTTTATCTGACTCACACTGCAGCACCACCATCCAATCGGCAGCGCCGGACCCACACCAAACATTCACCAAACTACTCAGCCGGCAGCCTACCACAATTATTCCATTCTTTCCACATCCGCACACTTCCTTCTTTTTAACTCCTTTTCACTACTGCACAGGTTAATCGCTGCACGTCCCCCGCCGGCAAACATTACTCCTTTGCCTACTGCATGCAGGCTTCTCTTAACGACCCTCTGTTATCAACTCCGCTAACAGCCACAAAATCTCCGCTGCACGAAGCCCACTGGTAGCTGCTGAATCACATGCTTCCCCAAAACGTCGCGCTGTCAGAACACTGGGAGCTACACACACCAACAAGTCCATACTGCAGGCTGCAGCCAGAACAATTTTCTACATTGAAACATCGACGGCCTCTTCTCTCTAAAAATTCACCAGACCGCTTCTACCACCAGCAAAGAAGTTTCCATCCCTAATTCCTCTGTGATTCCCACTAACCTAAACATTAAGCTGGCATTGAAGGGTGTGAATTACCCCGGCCAATCTGTTCTTTTAAATACAGCTTTTAGCAAGTTTTGAAAGGAGAAGAGCAGAACTTGCTATGCCAATAATATCGAGTCTTCTGTGGCGAAGTGGTTTTTGCATAGAAAACAAAGCGGTCAGTTGAAGAGGAATAATATCAGTACTTTGTTTAAAACTGTGTGTAAAAAGCTGTCTCTTTATCATTAACAATAAGTTGTAAAACGTGAATGGGGAGTGACAGTCTTCAAGTTTGTGAGAAGATCGCGCCCTGGTGGAATAAAGGCACGAACAGCTTACAGCACCTAGAATTACCAGGAAGTATTTAGAGTAAAACGGTGTGTAAAAGCTGCCTTTATGAATGAGAGAAAAATATATATATATATATAAAATAGTAAAATGGAAGGGGAGTGATAGATTTAAATTAATCGTGAAGTGGAGCGCCCCCTGTTTAAAGTAAAAGTGAGAAAAGCTTACAGCACCTGGTATTCCCAGGAGGTCTCCCATCCAAGTACTAACCAGACCCTACCCTGCTTGGCTTCCGAGATCGGATGAGATCGGGCGTGTTCAGGGTGGTATGGCCATAAGCGAGAGACGTGACCAAAAACAGCCCTTTTGCATTACACGTGTCTATACATGCCAGTTAGTCCCATTGGATCATACTCCTGGTTTTTTTTTTTTTTTTATCTGACTCACACTGCAGCACCACCATCCAATCGGCAGCGCCGGACCCACACCAAACATTCACCAAACTACTCAGCCGGCAGCCTACCACAATTATTCCATTCTTTCCGCATCCGCACACTTCCTTCTTTTTAACTCCTTTTCACTAACGCACAGGTTAATCGCCACACGTCCCCCGCCGGCAAACATTACTCCTTTGCCTACTGCATGCAGGCTTCTCTTAACGACCCTCTGTTATCAACTCCGCTAACAGCCACAAAATCTCCGCCGCACGAAGCCCACTGGTAGCTGCTGAATCACATGCTTCCCCAAAACGTTGCGCTGTCAGAACACTGGGAGCTACACACACCAACAAGTCCATACTGCAGGCTGCAGCCAGAACTATTTTCTACATTCAAACATCGACGGCCTCTTCTCTCTAAAAATTCACCAGACCGCTTCTACCACCAGCAAAGAAGTTTCTATCCCTAATTCCCCTGTGATTCCCACTAACCTAAACATTAAGCTGGCATTGAAGGGTGTGAATTACCCCGGCCAATCTGTTCTTTTAAATACAGCTTTTAGCAAGTTTTGAAAGGAGAAGAGCAGAACTTGCTATGCCAATAATATCGAGTCTTCTGTGGCGAAGTGGTTTTTGCATAGAAAACAAAGCGGTCAGTTGAAGAGGAATAATATCAGTACTTTGTTTAAAACTGTGTGTAAAAAGCTGTCTCTTTATCATTAACAATAAGTTGTAAAACGTGAATGGGGAGTGACAGTCTTCAAGTTTGTGAGAAGATCGCGCCCTGGTGGAATAAAGGCACGAACAGCTTACAGCACCTAGAATTACCAGGAAGTATTTAGAGTAAAACGGTTTCTAAAAGCTGCCTTTATGAATGAGAGAAATATATATATATATATATAAAATAGTAAAATGGAAGGGGTGTGTCCTGCATCAGCCCTAACCTGCGCTCTCGTCGGTACCGCCCATTTTACGCAAATGGACGTGGCTAATTTGCATACGTTCTCAACATTTAGAGTCTACATTTAACATTTAGATTTAACATTTAACATTTAGATTTAACATTTAACATTTAGATTTATATTTAAGTTTTATATTTAACATTTATATTTACATTTACATTTAAGTTTTATATTTAACATTTATATTTATATTTACATTTAACATTTATATTTAACATTTACATTTAATATTTATATATAGACAAGCCATTTATATTTACATATGTTGAACAATTTTGAACATAATTTACACAGCAAAAAAACCTGATGATCCACAACACCATTGACTTCTAGCTAAATGTCAGAAAATTGCACTAAATGTTGAAAAAGTGGCAAGTACAAAAATGTTTGCTATCTTTACAAACGGCGCCCCATATGTGATAGATATAAATTAATCGTGAAGTGGAGCGCCCCCTGTATAAAGTAAAAGTGAGAAAAGCTTACAGCACCTGGTATTCCCAGGAGGTCTCCCATCCAAGTACTAACCAGACCCTACCTTGCTTGGCTTCCGAGATCGGATGAGATCGGGCGTGTTCAGGGTGGTATGGCCATAAGCAAGAGACGTGACCAAAAACAGCCCTTTTGCATTACACGCGTCTATACATGCCAGTTAGTCCCATTGGATCATACTCCTGGTTTTTTTTTTTTTTTTTTCTGACTCACACTGCAGCACCACCATCCAATCGGCAGCGCCGGACCCACACCAAACATTCACCAAACTACTCAGCCGGCAGCCTACCACAATTATTCCATTCTTTCCGCATTCGAACACTTCCTTCTTTTTAACTCCTTTTCAGTACCGCACAGGTTAATCGCCGCACGTCCCCCGCCGGCAAACATTACTCCTTTGCCTACTGCATGCAGGCTTCTATTAACGACCCTCTGTTATCAACTCCGCTAACAGCCACAAAATCTCCGCCGCACGAAGCCCACTGGTAGCTGCTGAATCACATGCTTCCCCAAAACGTCGCGCTGTCAGAACACTGGGAGCTACACACACCAACAAGTCCATACTGCAGGCTGCAGCCAGAACAATTTTCTACATTCAAACATCGACGGCCTCTTCTCTCTAAAAATTCACCAGACCGCTTCTACCACCAGCAAAGAAGTTTCCATCCCTAATTCCTCTGTGATTCCCACTAACCTAAACATTAAGCTGGCATTGAAGGGTGTGAATTACCCCGGCCAATCTGTTCTTTTAAATACAGCTTTTAGCAAGTTTTGAAAGGAGAAGAGCAGAACTTGCTATGCCAATAATATCGAGTCTTCTGTGGCGAAGTGGTTTTTGCATAGAAAACAAAGCGGTCAGTTGAAGAGGAATAATATCAGTACTTTGTTTAAAACTGTGTGTAAAAAGCTGTCTCTTTATCATTAACAATAAGTTGTAAAACGTGAATGGGGAGTGACAGTCTTCAAGTTTGTGAGAAGATCGCGCCCTGGTGGAATAAAGGCCCGAACAGCTTACAGCACCTAGAATTACCAGGAAGTATTTAAAGTAAAATGGTGTGTAAAAGCTGCCTTTATGAATGAGAGAAAAATATATATATATATATAAAATAGTAAAATGGAAGGGGAGTGATAGATTTAAATTAATCGTGAAGTGGAGCGCCCCCTGTATAAAGTAAAAGTGAGAAAAGCTTACAGCACCTGGTATTCCCAGGAGGTCTCCCATCCAAGTACTAACCAGACCCTACCCTGCTTGGCTTCCGAGATCGGATGAGATCGGGCGTGTTCAGGGTGGTATGGCCATAAGCAAGAGACGTGACCAAAAACAGCCCTTTTGCATTACACGCGTCTATACATGCCAGTTAGTCCCATTGGATCATACTCCTGGTTTTTTTTTTTTTTTTTTCTGACTCACACTGCAGCACCACCATCCAATCGGCAGCGCCGGACCCACACCAAACATTCACCAAACTACTCAGCCGGCAGCCTACCACAATTATTCCATTCTTTCCGCATCCGGACACTTCCTTCTTTTTAACTCCTTTTCAGTACCGCACAGGTTAATCGCCGCACGTCCCCCGCCGGCAAACATTACTCCTTTGCCTACTGCATGCAGGCTTCTATTAACGACCCTCTGTTATCAACTCCGCTAACAGCCACAAAATCTCCGCCGCAGGAAGCCCACTGGTAGCTGCTGAATCACATGCTTCCCCAAAACGTCGCGCTGTCAGAACACTGGGAGCTACACACACCAACAAGTCCATACTGCAGGCTGCAGCCAGAACAATTTTCTACATTCAAACATCGACGGCCTCTTCTCTCTAAAAATTCACCAGACCGCTTCTACCACCAGCAAAGAAGTTTCCATCCCTAATTCCTCTGTGATTCCCACTAACCTAAACATTAAGCTGGCATTGAAGGGTGTGAATTACCCCGGCCAATCTGTTCTTTTAAATACAGCTTTTAGCAAGTTTTGAAAGGAGAAGAGCAGAACTTGCTATGCCAATAATATCGAGTCTTCTGTGGCGAAGTGGTTTTTGCATAGAAAACAAAGCGGTCAGTTGAAGAGGAATAATATCAGTACTTTGTTTAAAACTGTGTGTAAAAAGCTGTCTCTTTATCATTAACAATAAGTTGTAAAACGTGAATGGGGAGTGACAGTCTTCAAGTTTGTGAGAAGATCGCGCCCTGGTGGAATAAAGGCCCGAACAGCTTACAGCACCTAGAATTACCAGGAAGTATTTAAAATAAAATGGTGTGAAAAAGCTGCCTTTATGAATGAGAGAAAAAAAAATATATATATAAAATAGTAAAATGGAAGGGGAGTGATAGATTTAAATTAATCGTGAAGTGGAGCGCCCCCTGTATAAAGTAAAAGTGAGAAAAGCTTACAGCACCTGGTATTCCCAGGAGGTCTCCCATCCAAGTACTAACCAAACCCTACCCTGCTTGGCTTCCGAGATCAGACGAGATCGGGCGTGTTCAGGGTGGTATGGCCATAAGCGAGAGATGCTACCAAAAACAGCCCTTTTGCATTACACGCCTCTATACATGCCAGTTAGTCCCATTGGATCCTACTCCTGGTTTTTTTTGTTTTTTATCTGACTCACACTGCAGCACCACCATCCAATCGGCAGCGCCGGACCCACACCAAACATTCACCAAACTACTCAGCTGGCAGCCTACCACAATTATTCCATTCTTTCCGCATCCGCACACTTCCTTCTCTTTAAGTCCTTTTCACTACCTCACAGGTTAATCGCCGCACGTCCCCCGCCGGCAAACATTACTCATTTGCCTACCGCATGCAGGCTTCTCTTAACGACCCTCTGTAATCAACTCCGCTAACAGCCACAAAATCTCCGCCGCACGAAGCCAACTGGTAGCTGCTGAATCACATGCTTCCCCAAAATGTCGCGCTGTCAGAACACTGGGAGCTACACACACCAACAAGTCCATACTGCAGGCTGCAGCCAGAACAATTTTCTACATTCAAACATCGACGGCCTCTTCTCTCTAAAAATTCACCAGACCGCTTCTACCACCAGCAAAGAAGTTTCCATCCCTAATTCCTCTGTGATTCCCACTAACCTAAACATTAAGCTGGCATTGAAGGGTGTGAATTACCCCGGCCAATCTGTTCTTTTAAATACAGCTTTTAGCAAGTTTTGAAAGGAGAAGAGCAGAACTTGCTATGCCAATAATATCGAGTCTTCTGTGGCGAAGTGGTTCTTGCATAGAAAACAAAGCGGTCAGTTGAAGAGGAATAATATCAGTACTTTGTTTAAAACTGTGTGTAAAAAGCTGTCTCTTTATCATTAACAATAAGTTGTAAAACGTGAATGGGGAGTGACAGTCTTCAAGTTTGTGAGAAGATCGCGCCCTGGTGGAATAAAGGCACGAACAGCTTACAGCACCTAGAATTACCAGGAAGTATTTAGAGTAAAACGGTGTGTAAAAGCTGCCTTTATGAATGAGAGAAAAATATATATATATATATAAAATAGTAAAATGGAAGGGGAGTGATAGATTTAAATTAATCGTGAAGTGGAGCGCCCCCTGTATAAAGTAAAAGTGAGAAAAGCTTACAGCACCTGGTATTCCCAGGAGGTCTCCTATCCAAGTACTAACCAAACCCTACCCTGCTTGGCTTCCGAGATCAGACGAGATCGGGCGTGTTCAGGGTGGCATGGCCGTAAGCGAGAGATGCTACCAAAAACAGCCCTTTTGCATTACACGCCTCTATACATGCCAGTTGGTCCCATTGGATCCTACTAATGTTCTTTTTTTTTTTTTTATCTGACTCACACTGCAGCCCCACCATCCAATCTGCAGCGCCGGACCCACACCAAACATTCACCAAACTACTCAGCCGGCAGCCTACCACAATTATTCCATTCTTTCCGCATCCGCACACTTCCTTCTTTTTAACTCCTTTTCACTACCGCACAGGTTAATCGCCGCACGTCCCCCGCCGGCAAACATTACTCCTTTGCCTACTGCATGCAGGCTTCTCTTAACGACCCTCTGTTATCAACTCCGCTAACAGCCACAAAATCTCCGCCGCACGAAGCCCACTGGTAGCTGCTGAATCACATGCTTCCCCAAAACGTCGCGCTGTCAGAACACTGGGAGCTACACACACCAACAAGTCCATACTGCAGGCTGCAGCCAGAACAATTTTCTACATTCAAACATCGACGGCCTCTTCTCTCTAAAAATTCACCAGACCGCTTCTACCACCAGCAAAGAAGTTTCCATCCCTAATTCCTCTGTGATTCCCACTAACCTAAACATTAAGCTGGCATTGAAGGGTGTGAATTACCCCGGCCAATCTGTTCTTTTAAATACAGCTTTTAGCAAGTTTTGAAAGGAGAAGAGCAGAACTTGCTATGCCAATAATATCGAGTCTTCTGTGGCGAAGTGGTTTTTGCATAGAAAACAAAGCGGTCAGTTGAAGAGGAATAATATCAGTACTTTGTTTAAAACTGTGTGTAAAAAGCTGTCTCTTTATCATGAACAATAAGTTGTAAAACGTGAATGGGGAGTGACAGTCTTCAAGTTTGTGAGAAGATCGCGCCCTGGTGGAATAAAGGCACGAACAGCTTACAGCACCTAGAATTACCAGGAAGTATTTAGAGTAAAACGGTTTCTAAAAGCTGGCTTTATGAAAGAGAGATAAAATATATATATATATATATAAAATAGTAAAATGGAAGGGGAGTGCTAGATTTAAATTAATCGTGAAGTGGAGCGCCCCCTGTATAAAGTAAAAGCGAGAAAAGCTTACAGCACCAGTTATTCCCAGGAGGTCTCCCATCCAAGTACTAACCATACCCTACCCTGCTTAGCTTCCAAGATCAGACGAGATCGGGCGTGTTCAGGGTGGTACGGCCGTGAGCGAGAGATGCAACCAAAAACAGCCCTTTTGCATTACACGCGTCTATACATGCCAGTTAGTCCCATTGGATCCTACTCCTGGTTTTTTTTGTTTTTTATCTGACTCACACTGCAGCACCACCATCCAATCGGCAGCGCCGGACCCACACCAAACATTCACCAAACTACTCAGCTGGCAGCCTACCACAATTATTCCATTCTTTCCGCATCCGCACACTTCCTTCTCTTTAAGTCCTTTTCACTACCTCACAGGTTAATCGCCGCACGTCCCCCGCCGGCAAACATTACTCATTTGCCTACCGCATGCAGGCTTCTCTTAACGACCCTCTGTAATCAACTCCGCTAACAGCCACAAAATCTCCGCCGCACGAAGCCCACTGGTAGCTGCTGAATCACATGCTTCCCCAAAATGTCGCGCTGTCAGAACACTGGGAGCTACACACACCAACAAGTCCATACTGCAGGCTGCAGCCAGAACAATTTTCTACATTCAAACATCGACGGCCTCTTCTCTCTAAAAATTCACCAGACCGCTTCTACCACCAGCAAAGAAGTTTCCATCCCTAATTCCTCTGTGATTCCCACTAACCTAAACATTAAGCTGGCATTGAAGGGTGTGAATTACCCCGGCCAATCTGTTCTTTTAAATACAGCTTTTAGCAAGTTTTGAAAGGAGAAGAGCAGAACTTGCTATGCCAATAATATCGAGTCTTCTGTGGCGAAGTGGTTTTTGCATAGAAAACAAAGCGGTCAGTTGAAGAGGAATAATATCAGTACTTTGTTTAAAACTGTGTGTAAAAAGCTGTCTCTTTATCATTAACAATAAGTTGTAAAACGTGAATGGGGAGTGACAGTCTTCAAGTTTGTGAGAAGATCGCGCCCTGGTGGAATAAAGGCACGAACAGCTTACAGCACCTAGAATTACCAGGAAGTATTTAGAGTAAAACGGTTTCTAAAAGCTGGCTTTATGAAAGAGAGATAAAATATATATATATATATATATAAAATAGTAAAATGGAAGGGGAGTGCTAGATTTCAATTAATCGTGAAGTGGAGCGCCCCCTGTATAAAGTAAAAGCGAGAAAAGCTTACAGCACCTGGTATTCCCAGGAGGTCTCCCATCCAAGTACTAACCAGACCCTACCCTGCTTAGCTTCCAAGATCAGACGAGATCGGGCGTGTTCAGGGTGGTACGGCCGTGAGCGAGAGATGCAACCAAAAACAGCCCTTTTGCATTACACGCGTCTATACATGCCAGTTAGTCCCATTGGATCCTACTCCTGGTTTTTTTTGTTTTTTATCTGACTCACACTGCAGCACCACCATCCAATCGGCAGCGCCGGACCCACACCAAACATTCACCAAACTACTCAGCTGGCAGCCTACCACAATTATTCCATTCTTTCCGCATCCGCACACTTCCTTCTCTTTAAGTCCTTTTCACTACCTCACAGGTTAATCGCCGCACGTCCCCCGCCGGCAAACATTACTCATTTGCCTACCGCATGCAGGCTTCTCTTAACGACCCTCTGTAATCAACTCCGCTAACAGCCACAAAATCTCCGCCGCACGAAGCCCACTGGTAGCTGCTGAATCACATGCTTCCCCAAAATGTCGCTCTGTCAGAACACTGGGAGCTACACACACCAACAAGTCCATACTGCAGGCTGCAGCCAGAACAATTTTCTACATTCAAACATCGACGGCCTCTTCTCTCTAAAAATTCACCAGACCGCTTCTACCACCAGCAAAGAAGTTTCCATCCCTAATTCCTCTGTGATTCCCACTAACCTAAACATTAAGCTGGCATTGAAGGGTGTGAATTACCCCGGCCAATCTGTTCTTTTAAATACAGCTTTCAGCAAGTTTTGAAAGGAGAAGAGCAGAACTTGCTATGCCAATAATATCGAGTCTTCTGTGGCGAAGTGGTTTTTGCATAGAAAACAAAGCGGTCAGTTGAAGAGGAATAATATCAGTACTTTGTTTAAAACTGTGTGTAAAAAGCTGTCTCTTTATCATTAACAATAAGTTGTAAAACGTGAATGGGGAGTGACAGTCTTCAAGTTTGTGAGAAGATCGCGCCCTGGTGGAATAAAGGCACGAACAGCTTACAGCAGCTAATATTACCAGGAAGTATTTAGAGTAAAACGGTTTCTAAAAGCTGCCTTTATGAATGAGAGAAAAAAAAAAATATATATATAAAATAGTAAAATGGAAGGGGAGTGATAGATTTAAATTAATCGTGAAGTGGAGCGCCCCCTGTATAAAGTAAAAGTGAGAAAAGCTTACAGCACCTGGTATTCCCAGGTGGACTCCCATTCAAGTACTAACCAGACCCTACCCCGCTTAGCTTCCAAGATCAGACGAGATCGGGCGTGTTCAGGGTGGTATGGCCGTAAGCGAGAGACACTAACAAAAACAGCACTTTTGCATTACACGCCTCTATACATGCCAGTTAGTCCCATTGTATCCTACTCCTGTTTTTTTTTTTTTTTATCTGACTCACACTGCAGCCCCACCATCCAATCGGCAGCGCCGGACCCACACCAAACATTCACCAAACTACTCAGCCGGCAGCCTACCACAATTATTCCATTCTTTCCGCATCCGCACACTTCCTTCTCATTAACTCCTTTTCACTACCGCACAGGTTAATCGCCGCACGTCCCCCGCCGGCAAACATTACTCCTTTGCCTACCGCATGCAGGCTTCTCTTAATGACCTTCTGTTATCAACTCCGCTAACAGCCACAAAATCTCCGCCGCACGAAGCCCACTGGTAGCTGCTGAATCACATGCTTCCCCAAAACGTCGCGCTGTCAGAACACTGGGAGCTACACACACCAACAAGTCCATACTGCAGGCTGCAGCCAGAACAATTTTCTACATTCAAACATCGACGGCCTCTTCTCTCTAAAAATTCACCAGACCACTTCTACCACCAGCAAAGAAGTTTCCATCCCTAATTCCTCTGTGATTCCCACTAACCTAAACATTAATCTGGCATTGAAGGGTATGAATTACCCCGGCCAACCTGCTCTTTTAAATACAGCTTTTAGTAAGTTTTAAAAGGAGGAGAAGAGCAGATAATATGCCAATAATATCGAATATTCTGTGGTGAAGTGGTTTTTGCATAGAAAACAAAGCGGTGAGTTGAAGAAGAATTATATCAGTACTTTGTTTAAAACTGTGTGTAAAAAGCTGTCTCTTTATTATTAACAATAAGTTGTAAAACGTGAATGCGGAGTGACAGTCTTCAAGTTTGTGAGAAGATCGCGCCCTGGTGGAATAAAGGCACGAACAGCTGACAGCACCTAGAATTACCAGGTAGTATTTAGAGTTAAACGGTTTCTAAAAGCTGCCTTTATGAAAGAGAGAAAATATATATATAAATAAAATAGTAAAATGGAAGGGGGGTGATAGATTTAAATTAATCGTGAAGTGGAGCGCCCCCTGTATAAAGTAAAAGTGAGAAAAGCTTACAGCACCTGGTATTCCCAGGTGGTCTCCCTTCCAAGTACTAACCAGACCATACTCTGCTTAGCTTCCAAGATCAGGCGTGTTCAGGGTGGTATGGCCGTAAGCGAGAGACGCTACCCAAAACAGCCCTTTTGCATTACACGCGTCTATACATGCCAGTTAGTCCCATTGGATCCTACTCCTGGTTTTTTTTTTTTTTATCTGACTCACACTGCAGCCCCACCATCCAATCGGCAGTGCCGGAACCACACCAAACATTCACCAATCTACTCAGCCGGCAGCCTACCACAATTATTCCATTCTTTCCGCATCCGCACACTTCCTTCTTTTTAACTCCTTTTCACTACCGCACAGGTTAATCGCCGCACGTCCCCCGCCGGCAAACATTACTCCTTTGCCTACTGCATGCAGGCTTCTCTTAACGACCCTCTGTTATCAACTCCGCTAACAGCCACAAAATCTCCGCCGCACGAAGCCCACTGGTAGCTGCTGAATCACATGCTTCCCCAAAACGTCGCGCTGTCAGAACACTGGGAGCTACACACACCAACAAGTCCATACTGCAGGCTGCAGCCAGAACAATTTTCTACATTCAAACATCGACGGCCTCTTCTCTCTAAAAATTCACCAGACCGCTTCTACCACCAGCAAAGAAGTTTCCATCCCTAATTCCTCTGTGATTCCCACTAACCTAAACATTAAGCTGGCATTGAAGGGTGTGAATTACCCCGGCCAATCTGTTCTTTTAAATACAGCTTTTAGCAAGTTTTGAAAGGAGAAGAGCAGAACTTGCTATGCCAATAATATCGAGTCTTCTGTGGCGAAGTGGTTTTTGCATAGAAAACAAAGCGGTCAGTTGAAGAGGAATAATATCAGTACTTTGTTTAAAACTGTATGTAAAAAGCTGTCTCTTTATCATTAACAATAAGTTGTAAAACGTGAATGGGGAGTGACAGTCTTCAAGTTTGTGAGAAGATCGCGCCCTGGTGGAATAAAGGCACGAACAGCTTACAGCACCTAGAATTACCAGGAAGTATTTAGAGTAAAACGGTTTCTAAAAGCTGCCGTTATGAATGAGAGAAAAAAATATATATATATATAAAATAGTAAAATGGAAGGGGAGTGATAGATTTAAATTAATCGTGAAGTGGAGCGCCCCCTGTATAAAGTAAAAGTGAGAAAAGCTTACAGCACCTGGTATTCCCAGGAGGTCTCTCATCCAAGTACTAACCAGACCATACCCTGCTTGGCTTCCGAGATCAGACGAGATCGGGCGTGTTCAGGGTGGTATGGCCGCAAGCGAGAGATGCTACCAAAAACAGCCCTTTTGCATTACACGCGTCTATACATGCCAGTTAGTCCCATTGGATCCTACTCCTGGTTTTTTTTTTTTTTGTCTAACTCACACTGCAGCACCACCATCCAATCGGCAGCGCCGGACCCACACCAAACATTCACCAAACTACTTAGCCGGCAGCCTACCACAATTATTCCATTCTTTCCGCATCCGCACACTTCCTTCTTTTTAACTCCTTTTCACTACCACACAGGTTAATCGCCGCACGTCCCCCGCCGGCAAACATTACTCCTTTGCCTACTGCATGCAGGCTCCTCTTAACGACCCTCTGTTATCAACTCCGCTAACAGCCACAAAATCTCCGCCGCACGAAGCCCACTGGTAGCTGCTGAATCACATGCTTCCCCAAAACGTCGCGCTGTCAGAACACTGGGAGCTACACACACCAACAAGTCCATACTGCAGGCTGCAGCCAGAACTATTTTCTACATTCAAACATCGACGGCCTCTTCTCTCTAAAAATTCACCAGACCGCTTCTACCACCAGCAAAGAAGTTTCCATCCCTAATTCCTCTGTGATTCCCACTAACCTAAACATTAAGCTGGCATTGAAGGGTGTGAATTACCCTGGCCAATCTGTTCTTTTAAATACAGCTTTTAGCAAGTTTTGAAAGGAGAAGAGCAGAACTTGCTATGCCAATAATATCGAGTCTTCTGTGGCGAAGTGGTTTTTGCATAGAAAACAAAGCGGTCAGTTGAAGAGGAATAATATCAGTACTTTGTTTAAAACTGTGTGTAAAAAGCTGTCTCTTTATCATTAACAATAAGTTGTAAAACGTGAATGGGGAGTGACAGTCTTCAAGTTTGTGAGAAGATCGCGCCCTGGTGGAATAAAGGCACGAACAGCTTACAGCACCTAGAATTACCAGGAAGTATTTAGAGTAAAACGGTTTATAAAAGCTGCCTTTATGAATGAGAGAAAAAAAAATATATATATATAAAATAGTAAAATGGAAGGGGAGTGATAGATTTAAATTAATCGTGAAGTGGAGCGCCCCCTGTATAAAGTAAAAGTGAGAAAAGCTTACAGCACCTGGTATTCCCAGGAGGTCTCCCATCCAAGTACTAACCAGACCATACCCTGCTTGGCTTCCGAGATCAGACGAGATCGGGCGTGTTCAGGGTGGTATGGCCGCAAGCGAGAGATGCTACCAAAAACAGCCCTTTTGCATTACACGCGTCTATACATGCCAGTTAGTCCCATTGGATCCTACTCCTGGTTTTTTTTTTTTTTGTCTAACTCACACTGCAGCACCACCATCCAATCGGCAGCGCCGGACCCACACCAAACATTCACCAAACTACTTAGCCGGCAGCCTACCACAATTATTCCATTCTTTCCGCATCCGCACACTTCCTTCTTTTTAACTCCTTTTCACTACCACACAGGTTAATCGCCGCACGTCCCCCGCCGGCAAACATTACTCCTTTGCCTACTGCATGCAGGCTCCTCTTAACGACCCTCTGTTATCAACTCCGCTAACAGCCACAAAATCTCCGCCGCACGAAGCCCACTGGTAGCTGCTGAATCACATGCTTCCCCAAAACGTCGCGCTGTCAGAACACTGGGAGCTACACACACCAACAAGTCCATACTGCAGGCTGCAGCCAGAACTATTTTCTACATTCAAACATCGACGGCCTCTTCTCTCTAAAAATTCACCAGACCGCTTCTACCACCAGCAAAGAAGTTTCCATCCCTAATTCCTCTGTGATTCCCACTAACCTAAACATTAAGCTGGCATTGAAGGGTGTGAATTACCCCGGCCAATCTGTTCTTTTAAATGCAGCTTTTAGCAAGTTTTGAAAGGAGAAGAGCAGAACTTGCTATGCCAATAATATCGAGTCTTCTGTGGCGAAGTGGTTTTTGCATAGAAAACAAAGCGGTCAGTTGAAGAGGAATAATATCAGTACTTTGTTTAAAACTGTGTGTAAAAAGCTGTCTCTTTATCATTAACAATAAGTTGTAAAACGTGAATGGGGAGTGACAGTCTTCAAGTTTGTGAGAAGATCGCGACCTGGTGGAATAAAGGCACGAACAGCTTACAGCACCTAGAATTACCAGGAAGTATTTAGAGTAAAACGGTGTGTAAAAGCTACCTTTATGAATGAGAGAAAAATATATATATATATATAAAATAGTAAAATGGAAGGGGAGTGATAGATGTGGCCCGGGAAACAACACGCAGGAACACAAATACTCTTTTTGGGTCTAATTTATTCCATAGGCCTAATTAATTAGACATTTTGGTTGGAAGATAAAAGGATTTACAATGAACAGTTTCTTAAACCTTACACTTTTCCCTTACAGAGGATTCTCTTACAGAAAAGAAATAAAACTCCACACTCAGGTGGGACTGGTACAGTATAAAAGTAAAATAAAACACACGGAAAATTCTGTGAGGCAGACCTCACATAACCGAGTACACCGAAATAAAAGGAAACGGCAGTTTTGCACTGAAAATAATACGGTAATGGCACACAGTAAAACCTCAAGGCGCGGGCAGAAAACCTTGTGACGCACCGCTCTCTGGTACTCTGGGAAACTCTCACCCCACTCGGAAAACCGTCCGCAGCCCAGCTTATCCAGCTTAAAATGGCGCTTCCAGACAGTGGCTTTTCGCGCTCTCTCTCAGGTGATGATGTCACCAAGTTGCTTAAAGGCGCAACCACCTATTCCCCCTCGTTCCCCGATGCAGCTTAACCGCTCATGGTCAAAATCTCCAGATCACCCGGTTACATTCTCCCCTGCGTGGAGTAAGCGCCCTCGATTACTCACTACCTACCAAGGTCTTCCTAACCTCTTTGATTGCTTCTCGAAATAAAACTGTACTTAAACTAGTCAATATCTGTGAGACTGCAGCAGGACTTACGGAGGCCATGTCAAGAACGGATCTAGGCTCATGATACACATTTGAATGTTGCCCCGCGTTCACTCTTCGGCTCCGACGTGGCCCAGCTACAGGTCTCTGCATTTCAGGGCTAGGCTCACCTGCATCTGTTTCTACTGTCTCCCTATTTGGAGTTTCAGCAGACCCAATTTGCATGTCCTCATCCCGACAGGCCACTGGCTGTGAACCAACGAGTTCAGACCTGTCCAGCAATATATTTGACCCCGGGACCATATGTCTCACCAGGAAGACATCTTCCTCTGCATCTCCAACATCTGACTCGGTCCCTGAAGACGGACTAGACTGAGTTACAGGAGCAGGGAGTTTTCTCCGTGGCGCTGGCACAGAAGGGCTAACACAGGGCTTTATATCCACCCTGTTTACCCTCTTGCAAGGACCTCCCTCCACTGGCTCTACAGTGTAGGTGTTACCCAAAACTTCCACAACCCTGTGAACCGTGGGCTTCCATGCATCCTGTATCTTGTTGCGACCTAGTGGCCGATCACGCAAGTACACCAGGGCATCCACTTCAATCTTTGGACAATAGACTATGTCCCTCTGCACAGAAATGCGCTCAGCAGCTTTCTGCTCGGAATACACCTTCGCTCTGGCATGCGCTTTGCTTAAACACTGTTGATGCACAGCTAACCAATCATGGTTTGGATTGACCACCTGCTTTTGTCCCAACAAAGCATCCACTGGTAAGTGGGGTTCAACACCAAACAACAAATAATAAGGAGAATAGCCTGTGGTTGAATGGGGAGTCACATTGTACGCATACACCAATTCAGGCAGGTGCTCAGGCCATCTGCGTTTCTTTTCGGGAGGCAATGTGCGTAGCAAATCATGGATTAAATCGCTCGCACTGAGCATTTCCCGTAGGATGGTAGGGAGTAGTCCTGCTCTTCTTCACCCCATACAGTCTACAAAGCTCTGCTACAACCGCGCTTTCAAAATTTCGTCCCTGTTCTGAGTGAAGCCTCTCCGGGACTCCATACTTCATGAACCATTCCCGTAAAAGGATCTTTGCTGTGGTATCTGCCTTTTGGTCCCGAGCTGGGAAGGCCTGTGTGAATTTCGTGAAAATGTCTGTGACCACCAACACATTCTCACGACCGTCAATGGAAGGCTCCAGCACTGTGAAATCTACAGCAATCACCTCCAATGGTCTTGAGGCAAGAAAAGACTTCATGGCAGGACGGATCTTAGGCTGCGGCATCTTGGCAAGCACACACCGCTGACATTCCTTTACCCACCGCGCGACATCCTCGTGCATTCCTACCCAAAAGCATCTTCGCCTCAACAACTGCAATGTACGTTCAACGCCCTGATGACCCATAGAGTCATGCGCCCCTTCCAACACCTGCTTCCTCAGACTGCTAGGCAACAACAACTGAAAGTACTCTCCGTGTTTCTCATCCGAAACCACTCGATACAACAAGCCATTTACTATCTTCACACAATCCCAGTGTTTAAGCAACAGACGAACCGGTCTTGGCAAAACTTGCCGCTCCTTCCCTGTAGGTACCTTTTTCCGATCCCACAGGCCCCTAAATATCTGCAGCATCGGATCCTTTTGCTGGAATGACTGCAGTTCCTCCATTGAATAACCTGGGAGTGTTGGTGTGTTACCCTGAGTTAATTCAAGAGGCTTCTTCTCCCTGGGTTCTGCAATCCTAATCTGTCTAATCTTGCAGCTCTCAAGGGCTGCTGTAACCAGCTCTGAATCAAGCTTTGTGCCGCGACTCAGACTGCAAATCGCTACACAACCGTCAAACTCAGCATCTTCAGAAACTTGCTCCGGCTCCCCTGCTAATGGCTGCCTAGACAAAGTGTCAGCCACTATGTTATTTTGCCCTGGCCTATATTGTACCTCAAAATCAAACACCGACAGCTGAGCAACCCACCTTTGCTCTATAGCACCAAGCTTTGCTGTTTTTAAATAACATAGAGGGTTGTTGTCAGTAATGACCGTAAATTTGGAACCCAGTAAATAGCCACGAAACTTCTCAGTTATTGCCCATTTAAGAGCTAAGAGCTCTAGTTTCATACTACTGTAGTACCTATCATTCCTTTCGGCACTCCTCAGTCGCCTACTAGCATAGGCTATGACTCGTTTGACACCATCCTGTTGCTGATACAAAACGGCTCCAAGACCGTGGTTACTCGCATCAGTTTCTAGTATGAAAGGCTGAGTAAAATCCGTGAAGCCAAGGATGGGGGCACTAGTCAGCCTGTCCTTCAGTAAGTCAAAGGCCGCCTGACATTCTTCAGTCCACGCTAGAGTTAACAACTGGTTGGCCTTACCAGGACTACCTGTGTTTGAACACAAATTTACCACATCATGCAGTGGGCCAGCAATCTTTGAGAACCCATGGATAAACCGTCTGTAGTAGCTACAAAAGCCCAAGAATGATCTCAAACCCCTAACCGTAGATGGTACTGGCCATTGCCTCACAGCTGAAACCTTTCCTGGATCAGTACCTATACCATCAGCAGACACTTGGTGACCCAAGAAATTTACCTCGGTCTGGAGGAAATGGCACTTCTGTAATTTCACTTTAAGGCCTGTCTCTTTGAGACGCCTAAGCACCCTGTCAAGCCTCTCTAAGTGTTCCGGGAATGTCTGAGAATACACTAATATATCGTCAAGGTATACTAGCATGATTTGGAAGACAAGATCGTTCATAGTGGCCTGCATGAGCCTTTGAAACGTTGCAGGTCCATTGCAAACACCAAATGGTAATCTGAGATACTCATATAATCCAAAAGGAGTAGAGAAAGCAGTCTTATGCCTATCGTGCTCCTCTACCGCCACCTGATGATAACCACTCGCCAGATCAATGGTAGAGAAGTACTGGGCCCCCCGAAGGGCATCAAAACTTTCATCAATTCGCGGCAAGGGGAAGGCATCCTTTTTGGTCTTCTGATTTAACCGCCTATAATCCACACACAGCCGTAGGCTGCCATCTGCCTTCCTTACCAACACTATAGGTGATGCATAGGCGCTACTGCTTTCCTGAATAACACCTTTGCTTAAGAGTTTAGAAATGTGCTCCTTAACTTCACCATACTGGGTGGGCGGTATTCGCCGATAAGGCTGGGTAACAGGATCATCATCTGTTAGGTGAATTTCATGCCTTACCCTGTCCGTATACCCCAGGTCCTCGTCCTCTACTGCAAATATGTCAATATACCTGGCCAGCAGTGCCTTCAACTGAACCTTTTGTTCCTCATTACCACCAAGGTCAAGTGTCTCTAGAACAGATAAATCACCGTTACAACCAGGAACAACAACTGTAACTTGCTCAACGCTAGCCGCGATCCGCTGAAATTTCACTGCACATTGTGATTCATTCTCTATACACGCCACTTTCGACAGGACACCCAACCGGGCCCTAGGCGGGAGCCATACATCTTCTTGTGAGAGATTCAGAACTGGTAACTGCATCACGGGACTGGACGGATCTACCAGTGTGGGAATTACTATCAGACCCCTCGGTAATGGCGTGCTAAGTGGCTCAAACAACATCAGACCGTCATGTGCACCCTTAGCGACCTGGATCGTGGCTACGGATGCAGCAGGTATGTGTTCTGGGAACTTCCCAGCTACACGGACCACTGACTTACGGTCAACACTACACTTCTGCAGTCTCTGAAAAACGTCTCTCCAATCAGAATCCAATTTTCCACCCAGCGTAGTATCAAATTCTGCATAAACCAGCTCCCTACACCGACTGATAATGTTCATTCCCACAATGCAGGGTAAAGACTGTTCAGTACTAACTGGATCCCTGACCACCAGAAAGCCACAACTGGGCAGCTTTAAGCCCATTGCTATTACCTCTAACTCCAGATAACCCAGATAAGGTATGTCTAGTCCATTGGCGGCTGTTAATCTAAGCCAGCCAGAGGTGGGAAGCATATCCTCATCCTCTCCATGCAAGTATTTTCGAAAGAATTTCTCAGTAATGGTGCTCACCTGGCTACCAGTATCTAATAGGCAGGGTGTCTTAATGTCCCCAATTTTAAGCTCAACAACTGGACATGTCCCTACAGCTCGCTGCAGCAACTGACTCTGGGATGACGGTGTAAGATTTGAGTCTAGGGTACTTCCCCGAATTGCTCGACTCACAACAACTGGGGAGGGGCGTTTCCCTGAGCTGCGGGGGAAGAAACTACACCTCCAGCATTTTGCCTTTGCAAGCAATCCTTTGCCACATGCCCCGCACCTCGACACTTAAAACAGATGGGCCGCCCATCTTCGGTATACCTGGGCTGTCGTTTAGGCCTGGCATCACTACTAAATCCACCCTTCTGTACGGCAAGATCTTTCACCGCCCTGGTCAACTCACTAATGGCCTTCCCCTGGTCAGCTATTACCTTAAGGACATCCTCCAAGGTGGCAGAATTTGCTTCCTGCGCTTGTAAGGCGGAACAGTGTACATGATCACTGCTGCCCCTAAATTTGGTGGTCTTCGGGTTTCTGGGAAACTCTTCCAGACACCACAGCTGAGCCTCCTCCCGCACCTCAATCATGGATGACTCTGGGTTGCCTCGCACATATTTACGAAGCTCCCTTCTAAGAGCAGGGTCTCTAACCCCTTCTATGAACTGATCCCTTAGTGTCTTTCTCTCATTAGTGACTGCTTCCGGAGAACACCTCAATACAGAATTAAGAGCTTGCGATAGGGCGTGGGAAAATTCTCGAATGCCCTCCCCCTCCTGCTGCCTCCGACTATAGAAACTATGCAGCAGTTGATGAACACTGCGCTTGTATGAAAGCTGCTCTCAGGTAGGTGAATAAGTCATTGGGATTGTCACAATCAGCATTACTGCGCATATGCGCTTCCTCTAAAGCTGCTCCCCTAAGAAGTGACAATACAAAATCATACTGGCCCTGTTCAGATTGATTTCTTGCACGAAGCACACGTTCAACTTCGTCAATGAAATCATCCACCGATCGGCCATCAGTCTCAAAGTCACCACTAAATGGAGAGATATGTCTCTCCCTGGGAACATAAACATAAGACCGCTTAGTTAGGGCAGCTATCGTCGCCATGGCGTCCTCATGTCTACTCTGTAGTTCTTTAACCTGCCCCCTCAAAACAGTCTCAGACTGCTCATCTTCTGAACCAGACATCGTAAAATACTCTACACCACACTTTTTGAAAGGATAAACGGTCCTCTGAAAGTTCAGGCGAGGGATGAGCACTCCACCCGGTCCACTCTTCTGGGAACGTCACACCGGCTCCGCCGCTTGGGCACTCCTCGCACCGCTTCCCGTTACTCGAGTTGCTCCACCGGTCCAGTGTCCCTCCAGTCAGCAGAAACCACCAACCTGTTTCTTCACCACTACCGTATTATTTCCCGTTGCTTTTATATAGCATACTGAACAATGCAAATCCTCTTAAATGATTGGAATATACCCCACTCCTGGTACCAAAATTTGTGGCCCGGGAAACAACACGCAGGAACACAAATACTCTTTTTGGGTCTAATTTATTCCATAGGCCTAATTAATTAGACATTTTGGTTGGAAGATAAAAGGATTTACAATGAACAGTTTCTTAAACCTTACACTTTTCCCTTACAGAGGATTCTCTTACAGAAAAGAAATAAAACTCCACACTCAGGTGGGACTGGTACAGTATAAAAGTAAAATAAAACACACGGAAAACCCTGTGAGGCAGACCTCACATAACCGAGTACACCGAAATAAAAGGAAACGGCAGTTTTGCACTGAAAATAATACGGTAATGGCACACAGTAAAACCTCAAGGCGCGGGCAGAAAACCTTGTGACGCACCGCTCTCTGGTACTCTGGGAAACTCTCACCCCACTCGGAAAACCGTCCGCAGCCCAGCTTATCCAGCTTAAAATGGCGCATCCAGACAGTGGCTTTTCGCGCTCTCTCTCAGGTGATGATGTCACCAAGTTGCTTAAAGGCGCAACCACCTATTCCCCCTCGTTCCCCGATGCAGCTTAACCGCTCATGGTCAAAATCTCCAGATCACCTGGTTACATAGATTTAAATTAATCGTGAAGTGGAGCGCCCCCTGTATAAAGTAAAAGTGAGAAAAGCTTACAGCACCTGGTATTCCCAGGAGGTCTCCCATCCAAGTACTAACCAGACCCTACCCTGCTTGGCTTCCGAGATCGGATGAGATCGGGCGTGTTCAGGGTGGTACGGCCGTAAGTGAGAGACGCTACCAAAAACAGCCCTTTTGCATTACACGCGTCTATACATGCCAGTTAGTCCCATTGGATCCTACTCCTGGTTTTTTTTTTTTTTTTATCTGACTCACACTGCAGCACCACCATCCAATCGGCAGCGCCGGACCTACACCAAACATTCACCTAACTACTCAGCCGGAAGCCTACCACAATTATTCCATTCTTTCCGCATCCGCACACTTCCTTCTTTTTAACTCCTTTTCACTACCGCACAGGTTAATCGCCGCACGTCCCCCGCCGGCAAACATTACTACTTTGCCTACTGCATGCAGGCTTCTCTTAACGACCCTCTGTTATCAACTCCGCTAACAGCCACAAAATCTCCGCCGCACGAAGCCCACTGGTAGCTGCTGAATCACATGCTTCCCCAAAACGTCGCGCTGTCAGAACACTGGGAGCTACACACACCAACAAGTCCATACTGCAGGCTGCAGCCAGAACAATTTTCTACATTCAAACATCGACGGCCTCTTCTCTCTAAAAATTCACCAGACCGCTTCTACCACCAGCAAAGAAGTTTCCATCCCTAATTCCTCTGTGATTCCCACTAACCTAAACATTAAGCTGGCATTGAAAGGTGTGAATTACCCCGGCCAATCTGTTCTTTTAAATACAGCTTTTAGCAAGTTTTGAAAGGAGAAGAGCAGAACTTGCTATGCCAATAATATCGAGTCTTCTGTGGCGAAGTGGTTTTTGCATAGAAAACAAAGCGGTGAGTTGAAGAGGAATTATATCAGTACTTTGTTTAAAACTGTGTGTAAAAAGCTGTCTCTTTATCATTAACAATAAGTTGTAAAACGTAAATGGGGAGTGACAGTCTTCAAGTTTGTGAGAAGATCGCGCCCTGGTGGAATAAAGGCACGAACAGCTTACAGCAGCTATAATTACCAGGCAGTATTTAGAGTAAAACGGTGTGTAAAAGCTGCCTTTATGAATGAAAGAAAAAAAATATATATATATAAAATAGTAAAACGGAAGGGGAGTGATAGATTTAAATTAATCGTGAAGTGGAGCGCCCCCTGTATAAAGTAAAAGTGAGAAAAGCTTACAGCACCTGGTATTCCCAGGTGGTGTCCCATCCAAGTACTAACCAGACCCTAGCCTGTTTAGCTTCCGAGATCAGACGAGATCGGGCGCGTTCAGGGTGGTATGGCTGTAAGCGAGAGATGCTAGCAAAAATAGCCCTTTTGCATTACACGCGTCTATACATGCCAGTTAGTCCCATTGGATCCTACTCCTGGTTTTTTTTTTTTTTTTATCTGACTCACACTGCAGTACCACCATCCAATCGGCAGCGCCGGACCTACACCAAACATTCACCTAACTACTCAGCCGGCAGCCTACCACAATTATTCCATTCTTTCCGCATCCGCACACTTCCTTCTTTTTAACTCCTTTTCACTACCGCACAGGTTAATCGCCGCACGTCCCCTGCCGGCAAACATTACTCCTTTGCCTACTGCATGCAGGCTTCTCTTAACGACCCTCTGTTATCAACTCCGCTAACAGCCACAAAATCTCTGCCGCACGAAGCCCACTGGTAGCTGCTGAATCACATGCTTCCCCAAAACGTCGCGCTGTCAGAACACTGGGAGCTACACACACCAACAAGTCCATACTGCAGGCTGCAGCCAGAACAATTTTCTACATTCAAACATCGACGGCCTCTTCTCTCTAAAAATTCACCAGACCGCTTCTACCACCAGCAAAGAAGTTTCCATCCCTAATTCCTCTGTGATTCCCACTAACCTAAACATTAAGCTGGCATTGAAAGGTGTGAATTACCCCGGCCAATCTGTTCTTTTAAATACAGCTTTTAGCAAGTTTTGAAAGGAGAAGAGCAGAACTTGCTATGCCAATAATATCGAGTCTTCTGTGGCGAAGTGGTTTTTGCATAGAAAACATAGCGGTGAGTTGAAGAGGAATTATATCAGTACTTTGTTTAAAACTGTGTGTAAAAAGCTGTCTCTTTATTATTAACAATAAGTTGTAAAACGTGAATGGGGAGTGACAGTCTTCAAGTTTGTGAGAAGATCGCGCCCTGGTGGAATAAAGGCACGAACAGCTTACAGCAGCTATAATTACCAGGCAGTATTTAGAGTAAAACGGTGTGTAAGAGCTGCCTTTATGAATGAAAGAAAAAATATATATATATATATAAAATAGTGAAACGGAAGGGGAGTGATAGATTTAAATTAATCGTGAAGTGGAGCGCCCCCTGTATAAAGTAAAAGTGAGAAAAGCTTACAGCACCTGGTATTCACAGGTGGTGTCCCATCCAAGTACTAACCAGACCCTAGCCTGTTTAGCTTCCGAGATCAGACGAGATCGGGCGCGTTCAGGGTGGTATGGCTGTAAGCGAGAGATGCTAGCAAAAATTGCTCTTTTGCATTACACGCGTCTATACATTCCAGTTAGTCCCATTGGATCCTACTCCTGTTTTTTTTTTTTTTTTTATCTGACTCACACTGCAGCCCCACCATCCAATCGGCAATGCCGGAACCACACCAAAAATTCACCAAACTACTCAGCCGGCAGCCTACCACAATTATTCCATTCTTTCCGCATCCGCACACTTCCTTCTCTTTAACTCCTTTTCACTACCGCACAGGTTAATCGCCGCACGTCCCCCGCCGGCAAACATTACTCCTTTGCCTACCGCATGCAGGCTTCTCTTAACGACTCTCTGTTATCAACTCCGCTAACAGCCACAAAATCTCCGCCGCACGAAGCCCACTGGTAGCTGCTGAATCACATGCTTCCCCAAAACGTCGCGCTGTCAGAACACTGGGAGCTACACACACCAACAAGTCCATACTGCAGGCTGCAGCCAGAACAATTTTCTACATTCAAACATCGACGGCCTCTTCTCTCTAAAAATTCACCAGACCGCTTCTACCACCAGCAAAGAAGTTTCCATCCCTAATTCCTCTGTGATTCCCACTAACCTAAACATTAAGCTGGCATTGAAAGGTGTGAATTACCCCGGCCAATCTGTTCTTTTAAATACAGCTTTTAGCAAGTTTTGAAAGGAGAAGAGCAGAACTTGCTATGCCAATAATATCGAGTCTTCTGTGGCGAAGTGGTTTTTGCATAGAAAACAAAGCGGTGAGTTGAAGAGGAATTATATCAGTACTTTGTTTAAAACTGTGTGTAAAAAGCTGTCTCTTTATTATTAACAATAAGTTGTAAAACGTGAATGGGGAGTGACAGTCTTCAAGTTTGTGAGAAGATCGCGCCCTGGTGGAATAAAGGCACGAACAGCTTACAGCAGCTATAATTACCAGGCAGTATTTAGAGTAAAACGGTGTGTAAAAGCTGCCTTTATGAATGAAAGAAAAAATATATATATATATATAAAATAGTAAAATGGAAGGGGAGTGATAGATTTAAATTAATCGTGAAGTGGAGCGCCCCCTGTATAAAGTAAAAGTGAGAAAAGCTTACAGCACCTGGTATTCCCAGGAGGTCTCCCATCCAAGTACTAACCAGACCCTACCCTGCTTGGCTTTCGAGATCGGATGAGATCGGGCGTGTTCAGGGTGGTATGGCCATAAGTGAGAGACGCTACCAAAAACAGCCCTTTTGCATTACACGCGTCTATACATGCCAGTTAGTCCCATTGGATCCTACTCCTGGTTTTTTTTTTTTTTTTATCTGACTCACACTGCAGCACCACCATCCAATCGGCAGCGCCGGACCCACACCAAACATTCACCAAACTACTCAGCCGGCAGCCTACCACAATTATTCCATTCTTTCCGCATCCGCACACTTCCTTCTCTTTAACTCCTTTTCACTACCGCACAGGTTAATCGCCGCACGTCCCCCGCCGGCAAACATTACTCCTTTGCCTACCGCATGCAGGCTTCTCTTAATGACCTTCTGTTATCAACTCCGCTAACAGCCACAAAATCTCCGCCGCACGAAGCCCACTGGTAGCTGCTGAATCACATGCTTCCCCAAAACGTCGCGCTGTCAGAACACTGGGAGCTACACACACCAACAAGTCCATACTGCAGGCTGCAGCCAGAACAATTTTCTACATTCAAACATTGACGGCCTCTTCTCTCTAAAAATTCACCAGACCGCTTCTACCACCAGCAAAGAAGTTTCCATCCCTAATTCCTCTGTGATTCCCACTAACCTAAACATTAAGCTGGCATTGAAGGGTGTGAATTACCTCGGCCAACCTGCTCTTTTAAATACAGCTTTTAGCAAGTTTTGAAAGGAGGAGAAGCGAAGACCTTGCTATGCCAATAATAACGAGTCTTCTGTGGTGAAGTCGTTTTTGCATAGAAAACAAAGCGGTGAGTTGAAGAGGAATTATATTAGTACTTTGTTTAAAACTGTGTGTAAAAAGCTGTCTCTTTATCATTAACAATAAGTTGTAAAACGTGAATGGGGAGTGACAGTCTTCAAGTTTGTGAGAAGATCGCGCCCTGGTGGAATAAAGGCACGAACAGCTTACAGCACCTAGAATTACCAGGCAGTATTTAGAGTAAAACGGTTTCCAAAAGCTGCCTTTATGAAAGAGAGAGAAAAAAAAATATATATAAAATAGTAAAATGGAAGGGAAGTGATAGATTTAAATTAATCGTGAAGTGGAGCGCCCCCTGTATAAAGTAAAAGTGAGAAAAGCTTACAGCACCTGGTATTCCCAGGAGGTCTCCCATCCAAGTACTAACCAGACCCTACCCTGCTTGGCTTCCGAGATCGGATCAGATCGGGCGTGTTCAGGGTGGTATGGCCATAAGCGAGAGATGCGACCAAAAACAGCCCTTTTGCATTACACACGTCTATACATGCCAGTTAGTCCCATTGGATCCTACTCCTGTTTTTTTTTTTTTTTTTATCTGACTCACACTGCAGCCCCACTATCCAATCGGCAGTGCCGGAACCACACCAAACATTCACCAAACTACTCAGCCGGCAGCCTACCACAATTATTCCATTCTTTCCGCATCCGCACACTTCCTTCTCTTTAACTCCTTTTCACTACCGCACAGGTTAATCGCCGCACGTCCCCCGCCGGCAAACATTACTCCTTTGCCTACCGCATGCAGGCTTCTCTTAATGACCTTCTGTTATCAACTCCGCTAACAGCCACAAAATCTCCGCCGCACGAAGCCCACTGGTAGCTGCTGAATCACATGTGTTAGGTTGAAGAAACAGTTGTTAATCATTTCTGTATGATCAGCAATGAGTGTAAATATATATGTATACGTTATTTCTTATCTTCTAGCCACATACTCTTAGCTATTGTACTCTAAGTAGGTGGTTAACAGCTGCCTACTTAGATAAGAATCTCACTTCCCTCTCTTGCGCCCCCCATTGACTATAAATAAAGAAGCCAAGGGGAACCACCCTTTGTAACACATTCTGCTGTAGTTTGCATTGCAGAGAGTGTGGGTACCCTTGCAAGTAAAACTGTAACCTGTGTGTGTCTCATAAATGTGGAGTTGGGGTGGAAACGCCGGGCGCTTTCCCCAACATAGAATTTGGTCCTTCGAGCCGGATCCGAGGAACCCCGAAGACGTCTCCAGTACGCCGAGAGAAGCGACACCGAAGTCTGTCGACAGCCACTCGAAGTCGGGTGCAAGAAAGACCTGTGATGTGAATTCGTCATCAGGCCGGTGGTTAGAACTGCGCTCGACGTCTGGTGATGTCTGAAGGACCTCGGTGACGGATCAGAGAGCACACTATACAGGTGAGAGATACGGCACCTAAGTGAGTAGGTGGCCAAGTGAGAGATACGGCACCTAAATAAGTAGGTGGCCAAGACATGCATGTGGTTGAGGTTAGCCGAAATTAACCGGGAGAGAAAGTAGGCGTTATTGGAAATATATACAGTGTTGTATGTGGATGTGTTTTTATAGGTTTTAGATTAACCTACACGATCCACCCTAAAAGCAACAACATACTGGTGACTGAAGGATAAAGGACGGGTTTCATCCCTGAAAACTAACACCGCTGCTCTAATAGTGAGCAGTAGAAGGCCGTGTTAGTGTCCTCCTGAGGTCTCATGCCAGAGACTTGCTTTTAGGATATTTTATTTTTTGTAGTGTATCCATTAAAAGGTAACAATGGGGAAGAATCAAAGTAAACAAATGGAACTAGAGGGAGATGAGAAGTTTATGGAAGGATATAAGCCAGGATCAGGACAAATAAGTAGTCAGAGATGGAGGAAAAAACATGGGTTTGGAGGAAAACTCCACACTCCAGATATATTAAAATTACAGGGAAACTTAAAACTGGAGATGTTACAGACTACCAATAAGAAAGAAGGTAAAGACAGAAAAAAAGAATATGTGTTTTCTGATGCATGGTTAGAACAGAGTAAATTAAGAGATAATAAAAGACAGCAAAAAAAGGGAAATAAGGAGAAAAAATTACAGGCGACTTTAATCACACTAGATGAGGAGACGGCAACAAAATCTTCTGCCGCTCCAGTTCCCTTACTGCCCCCACAAATTCCAATGATTGCGCCTGCACCAGTTCCAGCTGTAAATAGACGACAAATAGGAGGAGGGGAATCATCTCGAATGATGACCCGAGGGTCTAACCCTTCTCTGTATCCGTTAAAGGATCTGGAGACAAGTAAAGTACGCTGGCATCCAAAAAATGACACAGAACAGGAAGACTGGGAGAATGATTTGGTGTGTCCCCTCGTAGAAGTGGCAAATCCAAATCGAGGCTCAAATAATGCAGGACCCGAAACTATGTTAGTATATAGACCCTGGACTGCTGAGGATAGAACAGCGGCTTTAAAAGGAATACCCCCGGTTGAAGAAGGGGTACCCGAGTTTTGGACTGCCATCCTAGAATTACAAAGTAGTTTTCATTTGAACGGCAGGGAAATGTATAGATGTCTCAGACAGTTGTTTACCCATAAATGGGGACGTGTAGCGGGAGACTTCACAGGACATGGTAATAATGATGAAGTCTTAGCACATGACTCGCAGGAACTCATACAAGCATTACGAGACTTGCGAAACAGGGTAGAGACAGCCTTCGTAAGACGCGCAGACTATGGACGAATAGCGCAATGTAAACAAAAAGATGGAGAGGAACCTGAGGATTTTATGGATAGAATGAGAGTTGTATTTAGAGGAAACTCAGGGATCCCATTTGATGAAGAGGCAGTAGGAGTGTACCAACAACAGCTAAAACGAGCTTTTGTCGCAGGCCTAAAGCCCGAATTGCGAAAATATCTTGACAAACATTGGGTACATCAGAATACTGGTTCAGTCCAACAAGCACTAGAATATGCCCAACACGCGCAGAGAGCGCAGAAACAGGAAAAGACAGACACAATATTCAGCGCCTCAGAAGTAGTAGCGCTAGTGCAAATGAATCCTCCGGGGAGGGGAGGATTCAGAGGAAGGTCAAGAGGCCGAGGAAGGGGGAGAGGTGTTTTCAGAAACAATTACAGGAATTCGTCTCAGCAAGATAACATTTGCTGGACATGCAGGAAACCTGGACACTTAGCTAGGAATTGTAGAGTAGGGAAACAACCATATAACCCAAACTCCATTGAAAACAATGATCAATGACCCCCCTCGGAGGCCCCTGTTACCGACACCATCCGAGGCAAAACAGAGGTGATTTTAAGAAAGGAAACGGAGGTCACTTTACAAGACCTTTTAGATAAGGAAATAGATTTACAAGCAGTGTGTCAGTTATTAGCAGAAAGGCAGTGGGAAACCTTGCCAAGTCGGAAGTTAGTCATAAACGGCAAAGTATATGAATGTCTGTGTGACACTGGAGCATGTAGGACTGTCCTAACCTCCAGTCCTCCCGGAGTCACATATTCTTCATCAGTCATAAATATAAAAACGGCAGGAAGTCAGACAGACAGACATCAGTTAACAAACCCAGTTGCAGTAAAAGATAAGGAAACTGGACTTGAATGTCAAGCACAGGTGTTAATAAGCCCTTCTTGTCCTGTTAACTTGTTAGGCCGAGACCTTATGGTACAAATGGGCATTAGCGTGGTTGCCACAGCCACTGGCATGAAAGCAATCGTAAATGAGGAAGCTTATGTTGTGCAAGGAACCACAACACCACAATATTACTGGTCTCTGGACCTAGGGGGAACTGCACAGACACGTACCCGTATCTGGCTCCTGTTGGAGCTATGATGAGAAACACAATGTGTGGCGGTTTCCTTTGGGATGGAGAGTTCAAACCACTCCCACCACACACTTAAAGGACCCAACCTGACAAATTTTTTCAACCCTGGAGGAGGGATCATGTCTAGATCTAGATCACCTCCCAGAAGGGTTATGGTCCTCCTCCCCCACTGATGTAGGGCTGGTAAAGGGATTCCCACCTTACAAAGTAACTGTGAAATCAGAACACCGTCCGGTAGTTAGGCAATACCCATTAAAACCTGAAGCAGAGAAAGGTATAGCCCCTGTAGTGCAAGACATGTTAGCATCAGGAATATTGCGAGAGGCTCCTGAAGCCACTTGCAACACTCCTATCTTTCCAGTCCAGAAGGGACATACAGGGAAATGGCGCATGGTGCAGGATTTAAGACCAGTTAATAACATAGTGAAACATGCAGCACCAGACGTGCCTAACCCACACTTATTGCTCAACTCATTGACTCCTGATAAAAGCTACTTCTCAGTAGTGGATCTTAGTAATGCATTTTTCTCAGTACCATTGCACCCTGATTCTCAACATTTATTTGGATTTACCTATAAAGGGAAAAAATATACATATACTAGACTCCCTCAGGGATTTTCTGAAAGTCCACATGTATATACCATGGCCCTTAGATACTCTATGAGTACCTGTGAAATACCATCACATAGTCAGGTATTACTATACGTGGATGATATCTTAATAGCAGCAGATTCAGAACAACATTGCAAAGAAACTACCCTAACTGTGCTTCAGCATTTATACAATACTGGACATAAAGCTTCTAAACAGAAGTTGCAGTATTGCAAAAAGACAGTTGTCTATTTAGGGCATAACCTTTCACAAAAAGGTCGCTCGCTGCTAGAGATAAGGAAACAAGCTATACAGGAAGCACCTAAACCACAGACTAAACAACAGATGATGTCCTTTTTAGGGCTCTGCAATTATTGTAGAGAATGGTTACCAGATTATGCTTTTCTAGTTCAACCTTTGCAAAATTTAATATACGGGAAGGAGATGACTCTAAAGGACAAAATACAATGGACTGAGGACGGAGAAAATGCTTTTACAAATTTAAAAAGAATGTTGCAAACCAATGTGACCCTTGCTCTACCAGATTATCAACAACCATTCACCCTATGTGTAGATGCTAATCAAGGTTATATGAAAGCAGTATTAACACAGCCATTCGGAGCAAAAGAGAGACCGTTAGCATTCTATTCAAAACGATTAGATGCAGTAGCAGCTGGCTTTCCACAGTGTTTACAGGCATGTGCAGCTGCTGCAGAAGCAGTAAAGGTATCAGCAGAATTGGTACTTTGTCACCCCCTCATACTTAAAGTTCCTCATTCTGTGTCTCTAATCTTGTTGCAGACACCGCTTCCATTCTTAACACATACAAGACATCTTACCTTAGTGTCACTTTTGCTCTCACAACCTAACATTGAACTTCAGCGGTGTGGCCTATTGAACCCTAGCACGCTCCTCCCTACCGCAGAGGATGGGGAGCCACATTCTTGCAAAGCAACAATAGAAGAACAAACAAAACCAAGAGCAGATATTCTGCAAACTTTTATACCAGGATCAGAAGTTGTTTATGTAGATGGCTCAGCATCAAAAAATGATATGGGAAAAAATAAAGTTGGGTATGCTGTAGTTACATCTACTGAAGTGTTAGAAGCCAATGCACTTCCCTCTACTTGTTCAGCACAAGCGGCTGAACTCTATGCTGTGATCAGGGCATGTGAACTGTTCAAGAACAAGTCACTTACTATCTACACTGATAGTCAATATGTGTTTGCAGCTGTCCATCACTATGCAAGAGTCTGGAAAAATAGAGGTTTTAGAACATCACAGGGCACATCTCTTACTCATACAAATTTGCTACTTAGATTATTAGACGTTGTGCATTTACCGACTCACTTTGCACTGTGCAAATGCAAAGCACACCAGACTGATGACTCTGCAGAAACCGCAGGAAATAGTTTTGCAGATAAAACCGCCAAAGAAGCGGCACTGAAACAACCTACCACAGTGGCAGACATTCTTTTTATAGATAGCGATGTGCTATGTGATGCACAGATTCATGCTCCTAAAATAGAAGTACAAAGTTGGATCAAAAGAGGAGCAATACAACGAGAGAAAGTTTACTATATGAATGACAAGCCCATCCTACCAAAAAATTTATACAAAACAGCTGCTTTGGTGAGCCATGGAAATACTCATGTCTCAACAGGAGGGATGGTACATATCATACAACAATATTTCTATGCTATAAATTTTTATGATTATGCAAAACAATTTTGTAGGACATGCTTAATTTGTTGTAAACACAATGCACAAGGAAACATCAGACCAAAACGTGGCCAGTTCCCCACAGCTGAGTATCCGTTTCAAGTTGTACATATGGATTTTATTGAATTATCTTGGTCACAAGGAAAGAAATACTGTCTAGTTATTATAGACACCTTTTCTAAGTGGGTAGAAATATACCCTGTAAAGCACTGTGATGCAATGACCGTTGCAAAATGTTTGGTAAGCCATTATTTCCCTACCTATGGCATACCTCATATTATAAGATCAGACAATGGGACTCATTTTGTAAATCAGACTATGTCCCTTTGCTCACAAGCATTAGGTTTTACGCTTAAGAATCATTGTGCGTATCACCCCCAGAGCGCAGGCTTAGTGGAAAGGACCAACGGCACTATTAAAACAAGGCTAAGAAAGACAGTGGAAGAGACAAAAAGGCCGTGGCCAGAATGTTTGTCTCTAGTAAAATTATGGATGAGAATAACTCCCACTCCTGCAGGATTGACACCTTTTGAAATAGTGTATGGTAGACCATTTCCCCTAGCAACTGAAATGAATGACATAGAAAAAGCAGACCGAGAAAATACGCTGGCTGATTGGATGCGTAAACTACTAACATCACAACAAAAACATAGCCCCAGTAGTCTGCCGGTAAATTCTGTTTCTACTCAACAGGATAACTTGCAGCCGGGAGATTGGGTCCTGGTCAAGGTCCTGTTGCGGAAAGATTGGAGCACACCTCGGTGGGACGGTCCTTATCAAGTCCTCCTCACAACACCAACAGCAGTAAAGATCGCAGAACGACCTTCCTGGATACACAAAAGTCACTGTAAACCCATCAAGCCCTTATCAGAGGCCTCAGCAACAGAGTAGCAGTGGAAGTCCGCTACAAAGGCACAGTAACCAATAGGGTGCTGTTGTCTCAACCCGGTGAAGAAAACAACTGAGCTGCACTCTATTTAGGATGGCCCTGATAGGGTGGGGATGTGGTAAAGTGACTCTAGGGGTCATTCTTGTTGTAGGACTTGTATGGTTGTCCTTGCTCTCACCAGCTCCATTACAGCACCTACGGCGATGGACCCATGATGACTTCCATCTACGCCCGTTGCCCGCTGACCACTCACATCCATTTATGCAAAACTACTGGTACCGATATGTACATGATACTGTAACAGCGAAAAATGTGACAAATTGCTATGTTTGTTCAGTAATGCCCACTCATAGTGAAGGACCTACGGTGTATGGTAAAGCTATGAACATATCCCAAGCCAAGTGCGCTGCTTCTTTCGCAGGAATAGGATACCAGAGCCGTCTTTCCCTTATATTTTCGCTAGCAGGGGAAGATGTGAACATAACTATACCTGGGACTAATAGAATGACAGTGGTCCGAATTAAGTATCAGGAGGCTACAGGAAACTACCCAGATGACGTTGGGTTTCAAAATGGTACCTGTATACAGGATTTCTGGGTAGACTTCGCTGTTGCTAAAACTAATGTCTCACTTCCTTTTTCTGTCTTGATGGAAAGAGACCCACTGACATATCAGCATGCCATTTGTTTTAAGCAAGATAATGGTACGCGATGGATAGGAGGAAACACCACGAACTGTAACCTAACATATGTAGACAGCATGTATGGATCTCCAATTTCGATGCTTCGCCCCAGTAATGGAACATATTGGGTGGACGGAGTAGCATGGTTGTGTGGACCTCGTGCATACTTTGTCTTACCACCGAACTGGTTTGGAGTATGCGCTCTTATTTTTGTTTCAGATCACACCTTCCTGATAGCACAGGAAAGTAAAACTTTCTTCAGAAGCAGGAGAAGGCGTTCGATATCAATACAACCCCATGATAGTGTGTGGGGAACCGACGTGCCCGCTGAACATAAATTGTGGGGAACAGGCAGTAAAGTTATGCTGGCCCTGTTCCCTGGGCTAGGAATCGGAAAACTCATGCTACGCGTAGAAACTCTAAATTATAGACTAGGTCTATTTATGAATGATTCGATACTGATTAACCAAAAACAAAATGAACAATTAGACATAACCAGACAGATGGTAATCCAGAATCGTATGGCATTAGACCTACTGACAGCCGCACAAGGAGGAGTATGTGTCCTCCTGAACCAAACGTGCTGCACTTACATTCCTGACAATGTGCACTCACCCAATATGACATCTGCCTTAGACCGCCTCCGAAACTTACAAAAAGTGATGACCATGGACAGTCGACCGCAGTCCTCCTCATCCTGGTTAGACTGGTTTATTACAGGAACATGGTGGTCAATACTGATGAAAACATGCCTACCTCTTCTTTTGTTTTTCATTTTATTTTTCTGTTGTTTTATTACTGTTATACCATGTTTGAAAATGTTTATTAATCAAGCTCTTAATGCTGCTTTTCGGACACGCAGTACAATGTTTCTCTCCCTTACCCAAACTATAGAGACAGAGCCTGTTTCCAATGATGGCGATGAAGAAGACATATAATTCATAATGACGGCCGAGCCGAAAGCACCCGTGCAGGGCTCGGACATGAAGAACCGGAATTAAATGTTTTCCAGGATAATGACAATGTGGTCTAAATGAAGGTTGTACCTAAAGTGCTTTTGCAACTTGTACAATGTTGATGCTTCTGATCATACTGTCATGATAAACAGGAGGGACTGTTAGGTTGAAGAAACAGTTGTTAATCATTTCTGTATGATCAGCAATGAGAAAATATATATGTATACGTTATTTCTTATCTTCTAGCCACATACTCTTAGCTATTGTACTCTAAGTAGGTGGTTAACAGCTGCCTACTTAGATAAGAATCTCACTTCCCTCTCTTGCGCCCCCCATTGACTATAAATAAAGAAGCCAAGGGGAACCACCCTTTGTAACACATTCTGCTGTAGTTTGCATTGCAGAGAGTGTGGGTACCCTTGCAAGTAAAACTGTAACCTGTGTGTGTCTCATAAATGTGGAGTTGGGGTGGAAACGCCGGGCGCTTTCCCCAACAACATGCTTCCCCAAAACGTCGCGCTGTCAGAACACTGGGAGCTACACACACCAACAAGTCCATACTGCAGGCTGCAGCCAGAACAATTTTCTACATTCAAACATTGACGGCCTCTTCTCTCTAAAAATTCACCAGACCGCTTCTACCACGAGCAAAGAAGTTTCCATCCCTAATTCCTCTGTGATTCCCACTAACCTAAACATTAAGCTGGCATTGAAGGGAGTGAATTACCCCGGCCAATCTGTTCTTTTAAATACAGCTTTTAGCAAGTTTTGAAAGGAGAAGAGCAGAACTTGCTATGCCAATAATATCGAGTCTTCTGTGGCGAAGTGGTTTTTGCATAGAAAACAAAGCGGTCAGTTGAAGAGGAATTATATTAGTACTTTGTTTAAAACTGTGTGTAAAAAGCTGTCTCTTTATTATTAACAATAAGTTGTAAAACGTGAATGGGGAGTGACAGTCTTCAAGTTTGTGAGAAGATCGCGCCCTGGTGGAATAAAGGAACGAACAGCTTACAGCAGCTATAATTACCAGGCAGTATTTAGAGTAAAACGGTGTGTAAAAGCTGCCTTTATGAATGAGAGAAAAAAGAAATATATAAAATAGTAAAATGGAAGGGGAGTGATAGATTTAAATTAATCGTGAAGTGGAGCGCCCCCTGTATAAAGTAAAAGTGAGAAAAGCTTACAGCACCTGGTATTCCCAGGAGGTCTCCCATCCAAGTACTAACCAGACCCTACCCTGCTTGGCTTTCGAGATCGGATGAGATCGGGCGTGTTCAGGGTGGTATGGCCATAAGTGAGAGACGCTACCAAAAACAGCCCTTTTGCATTACACGAGTCTATACATGCCAGTTAGTCCCATTGGATCCTACTAATGTTCTTTTTTTTTTTTTATCTGACTCACACTGCAGCCCCACCATCCAATCGGCAGTGCCGGAACCACACCAAATATTCACCAAACTACTCAGCCGGCAGCCTACCACAATTATTCCATTCTTTCCGCATCCGCACACTTCCTTCTCTTTAACTCCTTTTCAATACCGCACAGGTTAATCGCCGCACGTCCCCCGCCGGCAAACATTACTCCTTTGCCTACCGCATGCAGGCTTCTCTTAATGACCTTCTGTTATCAACTCCACTAACAGCCACAAAATCTCCGCCGCACGAAGCCCACTGGTAGCTGCTGAATCACATGTTTCCCCAAAACGTCGCGCTGTCAGAACACTGGGAGCTACACACACCAACAAGTCCATACTGCAGGCTGCAGCCAGAACAATTTTCTACATTCAAACATTGACGGCCTCTTCATTCTAAAAATTCACCAGACCGCTTCTACCACCAGCAAAGAAGTTTCCATCCCTAATTCCTCTGTGATTCCCACTAACCTAAACATTAAGCTGGCATTGAAGTGTGTGAATTACCATGGCCAACCTGCTCTTTTAAATACAGCTTTTAGCAAGTTTTGAAAGGAGGAGAAGAGCAGACCTTGCTATGCCAATAATATCAAGTCTTTTGTGGTGAAGTGGTTTTTGCATAGAAAACAAAGTGGTGAGTTGAAGAGTAATTATATCAGTACTTTGTTTAAAACTGTGTGTAAAAAGCTGTCTTTTTATCATTAACAATAAGTTGTAAAACGTGAATGGGGAGTGTAGGATCACACATGCACATATCACAAAGCTTAAATTCCAGGTGGCCTGAGACAAGGCCTACCCTGGTACGAGAAGGCACATATCGACCTAGGCCCCAAAGGGGGGTTTGTGACCCCACACACATAGATAACCAGGGAGGCCAGCACTCCAACTTTTATTGCCCAAAGCTTTAACGACCTACAGATAGCAGAGTGGATCCCCAGGGACAGGGGCCCCTCGACTTGGCACACAACCCCATCCCCCGACGTCCTGCCTTACATACCACTCACCGAACAGACCAACACCCCAAAGAAAGTTTCTTTTAAGTTTGGCTTTTGTATATCTGTATATGTATTTACTCTTGACTACTAGTCTTAATATACAGATATGTACAGGTTATGTTCGAATGTGTCTTAACTTTTGGAGATTCTTTTTCTTTGTTTGACAAACCTTCTCCCCCCCCTTTTCTTTGCCACATTCCTCGGCAACCCTTATCTGATCTTTGTATTCTACCATGCCTATCTAAGGGTAAGATGTGCTTATGACATGAGAATATGTCATATAATGTCTGTATAAAGGGTAATATCTGTTGAGGTACAACCTAAACCACCTGTACCATATACTGGTGTGAGTAATAGAACATAACATAATAGCATAATATAAGTAATCATTAATTAATCATCACAGATGGTATTTGGTGTGAACCGCTGGGCTGGTACGGCATGTTTGGTATCAAACCGAAGGAAAATCACTCCAGTTTCCAAATCTGGTCAATGGTTACCACAAAAGTGGATATATCAAAAGTTACACCAGCCTAATGAAAATCACCATTACCAGAGAAGTCAGTCTGGTCATAAATCCCAAAAGGACTGATACCGACCCCCTTCCGAAAGCCCGCCAAATGGATGGTCAGCCATTGGTCCAGGACTCGAATTCCTGGTCACTCCTAATCACGAACCTTATGCTATAAAACCTGGCATCTCAGAACAAAGCAGGGGAGAGAAAGGCGGAGAAAAGGAGAAGAACACGGAGAAACAAGCAGCGTTCTTAAAGCCCGTCGGTGAAGACCCAAAGAACTGCAACTCAGCCCAAGCTTCACCAGAAGAAAGAACCGGAGGGACTCCACTCCAACAACCGCTGCAAACACCGCGCCTCCCTGAGAGCCATCACCCATCAGCTCATCAGCCACTGCAACCAACTGCAAAGACCTCCCTCTTTCCTGCATCCAAGTAAACCAACTTCCTTTCCTTTCTAACAACCTGAACTGTCCTATTCACCTGCTATATTCCTTTAGGTTTATAATCCTTACAAACTGCTTGCTTTGCAGAACAGTTTTTCCCTTTTCAGGTTAATCATTTTAAATCTGGTCATTGCATTTTCATGATTACATCGTTTGTGTCTATTCCGTTATTTCATGTTTATTGTTTGTTAGGTGTAATGTCTGTCTTATGTTAGTTGTAGGAATAAATGCATGTCTTTTTACACAACTTCAGCCTCCGTCATTGAGTGCTCACAATAGTCCCTGCCTCTGTGCGATCTGGCTACTACGCTCTGAAACCTCTAAACTCGCCTGAAATATCGCGAGACTCTCTCTCATCGGCCGTGAGGGAAGCTTCGCTACCGATCGTTTACATTACCTGGTGATGCAGCTCGCTGGACGAGCCCACTAACCCAGGTTATTAAGCGATACTGGTTATTAATGAATCCCATTTAAGTCTCACATTAACAGATATCGGGGATTCACAATTGAGTTTGGAGGAGCCGACCATTCGGCATAACAATTGGTTAATAATCAGCATTAAATAATAATTAATTAAAAGTTAATTAATTTCAAAACATATTGGTGGAGATATTAAAATTTACCTGAGCTAATAATTCCTACATAATTGGTGGAGAATGCGGGCACAAGGTTTAAACTTATTGTGAGCACACAATTTAAACTTTTTATGACTGAACGTACAGTTGAATAAGCGCTACAGTGAACTGGTTGGAAAAGTTGAGGATTAATCGCACTCAGGGCAATCTGAAGGCATATAAGCGGGAACATACGGGCTTAATATAGTTATTTTTATTTCTGTTATTAGTAGTTATATTATTTTGTTTTAGTTTTGGTTATTTTATTTTAGTTTATTTCGTTAAAACTGCAGTAAACCTTAACCCTATGTCTGACGAGATTCTCAGATATAGCGCGTTGTTTCCAGGATCGATTCGGACGAGTTTCTCCGTTTCCATATATCCTGGCAGAGATCTCTCTATTAGCGAACAGGAATTCTTGTTACGAGGTTCTAACCTGAATTCTGTTGCGCTTGGACTCCCTGAGATAAGACCGATAGCTTAGCTACCTATCAGGATCTTACTCATATGTGTGTGCCTGCTTTAGACAAAGCAAGTTTAACACCACTTTGCGCTGCGAGCCAAGTGCGTGTGTAATTTGGAAATTGGGAGTCTCCAGTTCTTGAGACCCGCCGTGGTTTCAGCATCATTTGCGACGAGATATAGTGCACTCACTATTTAGATCCGTCGCCGTAACGCGAGCGCTGTCTCGCTCCAGTAATTGTTTTAAGGGGTTAAACTGCGCAAAGCGCAGAAGGCCGCAAGCGGCATGTGCATGCATTAAACGTGTGTGACACTCATTGATCGTCGGCAACCGCCTAGCTATCTCTTTGGTTACGAGTGCAGTCTGCGAACGCCACTCTAACCACTTAGAGATCAGAGCCCTGAAGGCCTGCCTGACGCCGTTTTTTTTTTGGTCACCAGTGACCCTACCCCTTAGGCTCACTTGCCTGGGACCCCCCACAAAGGGAGCAACGCCCCATTGAGCCTCTAGTGGTCAGTCATAGAACTACCACTCCATTTCGAAATTGCGCCTCTAGTGGTCAGGCAGAGAACTACCACTCAATTTCGAAATTGCGCCTCTAGTGGCAAGCCATAGCAGTGCCACTCCATTGAAATTGCACCTCTAGTGGTCAGCCATAGTAGGTTAACATCTGAGTTGGGCCTCTGGTGGTCATCTGCGGTAATACCAACACGCATAATTGGACACACAGGTTCTTGCCTGAAAGCCTTAATCAACTTTTTAATTAACTTGATTACAACACATTAACATCTAATTAGGTTATTGCTGCATAACTAATTGATGTTTTCAATTGAATAAGAATCACAACTCATTGGGGTTGATTTCTGTTTTATCTTTTTGATTTATTTTAGGTCTTATTTCACTTTAGGCTTTTATTCACTCCCTCTCCCCCAACAAGGGTACTTGCATAGAAGTTCAACCATTATTAACAACAGTCAACATACACAATCACATCGGAGAGTCGTTTGGGTCTGATCAGTTGAGCTCTTCCTGTGCTAGGTGCCTACCATTCGCTCTCTGTTGGTTGAGCTTGTCTGTGGCTCTGCTGTCACTGCTTGCGATCATACAGTTTGTCAGAACCGAAGGGGAGTTCTCAGCAATTGGACGCCCAAAAGCGTGCCAGCCCGGCTGCACCCACTGACTCATTAAGGGCAAGGCTGACAGGTACCTCAGGCGATCATTACAACTTTTGAGCAGGACCTCGTCTAGGGTGAGTTCTGAGAACGGCCCTAGCTTGGACTCTCACTAGGGTGGGTGATACCTGAAGGCTATTTTGCCAGCCTTGGTCGAGTCAGGTCTCAGGTAGTGCAGCCGATAAGCTGAGCCCCACCTGGGTTGTCTCAGTTGTGCATACAGAACACCCCCTTCCAAGTTGACATTGCTGGGGATCGGGGGAGTGGGAGCCGGACTCAGGCCTGCTTGGCTGGGATTGAGCTTGTGGGACGTGCCCCGTTCAGGAGGGACACCTGACAGCGTTCAAACCTCTCCACCTGCATCACTATCTTAACACCGCAACAATTCGGATAGGGACAAGTAAAGCAGAACCTGCTAGTGGTCCCCCTTCCGGTCAAAGCGGAGTTGTTCAACAGAGCCCAACCCAGGGGTAATCTGATCTGCAACAGCAAGCTAAGTTTGAATGCAGTCCCATTGCTTTTGAAGCTCTTGCTTCCCACTTTCTATTCCCAACTTCTCCTGTCATCTTCTGACACTGTCAGTAGTCACAGACCGACAATTTCCAGGATAAGGTTTTATTCTTTACCCCTGACTAGGGCATCTCTCAAGCCCTAGAGTAACTCACACTGTTCTAACCTGCAACAACTTCTCCCAGGGAGCAATTTTTGTTTGTTTATTTTGTCGTGGGTAACTATTCCCGTGGTTCACTACACCCTTCCAGTTACCCAGTGACAGGCCCCAGTTCTACTTTATTTTATTTTGTTGGTTTTATTTGTTCACCCAGATTTAGGTGTCAGGTCACCCACCTAGACAACCCCCAGTCTGAGTGTAACAGATTTATGCGGCCACCCTGCAGTTAACCAAGTCACAATGATCCACATGGAAAGCCCCCTCAACCAGTGGAAAGATTTGGGTACCTGGCCTGATGTTGTGACTTCCGACTTCCTGCCCAGTCATGCCGATCTCATACGGTCCAAAGCAGCTGACCAAATTGAAGACGACATCGCTGAACTAATGGCCATGCCACCCACTCAGAAATGCGGGAGTAAAAGGCTAACCAAAGTACTCGGCTCCCTCACACACAAACTTCTAGCCAGGCTGAAGATAAATGAAAAGGAAACTTCCCGTCTCCAGCAAAGGGTGCAAGCACTCCAACAGCAGGAGAGAGACACCCAACAACTTCTGGCCGAGACACAGCGAGATGCGGCCCAAGCTCAACATCGCATTGAGAACTTCGAGCAAGAACTCCAACAAAGAAGGTCTCCGTCCCATGAGGAAGAGGATACAGAAGAAGGCAAGACTCCTCAAACAAGCAAAAAGCTTCAACAGGCCTTGGAAGAGCTCAGAGCTGAAGCTGACAAGCAAGAACAGCAAGCCAGAGCCACCAAAGAGAACCCCGAAGCCAGACTGGACCAGGCCGAAACACTGTTGGACAGAGCCCACACAGAGCTCAAGAACAAGGATGCTCGGATCCAGGCCCTGGAAAACCATCTGGCTGAGGCACAGAGAAGCCTGCACAAGCTGACTCACCAGCTAATCAGCTCCCAAGAACAGCTCACCGATACCAGAACGAAACATCGAGCTGACACAGAAGAGATTGACCGGATGAGACAAGAACTAATACAGGCATATGAGGTGAAGTCAGAATTTGGAGCCTCCTACAATTCAGTGATGGCACCGACTTCCTCTCCAACAGTGCTGTTTCCCCCAAGGCACTCAGACCGCGTTCAAGGGACCTCTCATCGGGACAAGGTACCTCCGTGCCCATCACCGGACCTTGAGGAACCAAGTGCCTGGAAGGTCTCTCTCAAAGAAGGCATCCCAGATGAAACAGGTGTACTGAAGCGATACCAACACCGGGTTACCACAAAGGAGCTTGATAAAGTAGCTCGAAATATCGACATGTTTACGCCTGACCCCATGGGGGGCCACGACATTCATACCTACCTCCAAGACATTGACTTCCACCTCCAAAGACTGGACAATGTGACCAATGAAGACAGAGTCTACCTCATCAGGATCACATCCAGCCTGGAGGTCCGCAGCTTCCTGGATCGACAGCCCAGTCGAATCAAGGCCGACTCCAAGCTGCTACACGAAGCACTGATTCAAGAGTTTGCTGATCCTGAGTCGGAACAAGGTATCAGTGTCGCCTTGGATGTCAAACAGAGCAGACAAGAGACTCCCCAAGCCTACTACAATCGCCTTCGTCGGGCATATTTTGGGTCCAAAAATGAGGCAGACATGGAAGAAGATGCAACCTTCAAGGCTCTCTTCCTTCGGAATCTCCACCCAACCTTAAATCACTACCTTGGGCTCATGGCTTGTCCCCACACCATGACAAGTCAACAACTACGAGACCTTGCAATCAAGGCATACCACAAACAAAGAGCAGCAGCCGAGAAAGCAACTAAAGCGACGGCAGTGCTAAATCTTGGCATTACAGACTCCAACCTGGCATTGGAAGGTGGCCACCCTCATCCGCAACCACCAATCCATGACCGAGGTTGGAGAGCAGCAAGCCACAGTGAGCGTTACCCTGGTCTGCCTCCACAGCAGTTGAAGACCCGGCCAGACCGGTGGGAGGCACAGCGCTCTCTTAACCAAGGGAAACCAAGACAAACAGAGCCTTGGAATAAGCGGGGAGATCGGCTAGGAAGCCAGTTCTCTAATCCAAGCTCTCCACTAAGTTCCCGACGGAATCAACCGCGGAACTGGAAAGACAGGAGGAAAAGTTATGAACCAGACTCGAAGCCTGGACAAACCACGGAGAAAGATGAGTGGGTTCTACTCCAGTTGCTGCGTGATTTCTTTGCTCAGCATCCCCTCAAGGGTCAAGAGGACTTTCGGAAGAAAGATCCAAAATGACTAGGACTGAAGCACAAAACACGCACGACCCCACAATCCTCACCAGAACCCAAACCAGACAATGCCCCCAGACTCCCTTGGATGTCAGCCCTAAGTAACACTCAACAGCCATCAGCCTTCCCTACCAGAGATATTGGAACAACTGAAGACGTCCCACCTCAACTAGAAAGAGCTGCCGACTCAGGCCTGGTAAGAGCACCTGATGTTGCCGTCACCAACACAGAGCTCGATCAAGAGGATGAGCCCCCACCAGCACCTGACAACGCTGTCCTAGTTGTGTGCCGTGACTCAGAAGAGCACCACCCCTACTGTGGTGATGCCTCACCAATTCCTGGCCAGGCCCTTGTGCCACAGCTCCTGGGAGATCTAGTGGAAAGGGGGGTAGCCAAGAAATTCTACCTCTCCATCACCCTGGAAGATGTTCTCACCCTGGAGGCCCTCATCGACACTGCAGCAGACATCACCCTAATGTCAGCCAGTCTTTTCTGCCAAGTGCAGCACCTAGCCGCCCAGAAGAACAAAACCCTCCAGCCGAGGAAATGCTCTTTGGACGTGCAGGCGTATTCACCAGTGGGCACCAGGATGGATCACATGATACCCCTCAATTGGTCCATTGGTCCCATGAATGTAATGCACCCAGTATACATTTCCCAACTTGAGTCCATTCCTCTCCTCATTGGGAAAGATTTGCTGAACCGGTTCGAGCCGATGTTAGACTTCCAACGTCTGAAAATTTGGGCTCAAGTTATAGAACCACTGCCACTGTGGAAACCTGACGCAGCCACACAGGAATGTCAAACCCTGGCTGCATCCTCAGACCTCACTCCACACCATGGAGAGTACCCAGCTGGAGATCAGAATCGTGACACGAGAGACCCATGCCAGCACCATGACTCCTTCCTGTGTAGGCTGGACCCTACCTCAGGATTCTTCAGCCCCAAGATCAGGAAAGGCATATGGCTCCAAGGCATGGAAGTCACAGATGTGGTAATGACCATGAGGGTAGAAAAATATCCAGTGACAAAAGGGATCGTATGTGACATGGAGCTTGTTGATGACCAACACCTGACAATCCATGCTATAACTGCCCAGCCTGACACAGTACAGTCACTCAGCTGCCACAACTATTCTCGGGAGGGACCAGCAGCACCCAGCATTTTGGACACGCCGACGCCAATAGAACCGTCGCAACACCACTACGTTGATGAGAATGTCTCTCAAGACATGATCACCATTTATGTAGATGGATGCGCATTCAAACAAAAGGGGACCCTGAAAGCTAGAGCAAGCATTCTGGGGCTCAACGACGACCTCGTCCCACCACAACAGCTCAAGCTCTGTCCTCACACATCGCAGTATGCGAAGCTGGCAACAATCTTAATCGCCCGGGAGGTGGCCTCCGAACATGGAGTAGAGTACCTGCTGATCTGCAAAGACTCCAGCTATACACGTCTCAGCTTCATGTGCTATCTCCCTCACTGGACACAGAATGGCTTCAAGACATCAGGGAACAAGCCAGTCAAACACCATGACCACACGGATGCACTTGCCAAAGCAGGAGCACTGCATGGTGATTCATGGGAGTTTTGTCCCCTCCCACCCACCCACGCTGTCCAGATCGTCACCCGCAGTCACAGCCGAGCATCTGCCCCACCGCCAACGATTTCACTGTTGGAACTTTCCCCTCAGGTTTCCAACTCTGACATCGTCTCCCTCCAGCCCACTGATTCTGTGCTCAGCACGGTCTGCGATCACCTCCGCGACCCCGCTGCGAACTCGATCTCCACAACTGACCAAGAATCCCTTCCTGACCTCCATCACCTGATGACAGCTTTATCCTCTTTTCATCTTGCCGAGGGCGTACCTCTTCATGTCCCTGATGCCCACACTTCACCACGGCTCGTGGTCCCTCAGGCACAAAGGGGGGTCATGCTACTGTACGCCCACGACGCACCCTGTGCAGGCCACCGCAATGCCAAAACAACCTATGAGGCACTTAGTCAAGTAGCCTACTGGCCTAACATGTGACAGGATGTGACGGAATATGTGAAAGGATGTCTGGTCTGCTGCCAATTCCAACCAAAAGAAGGACAACTTTTCCAGTTCAAATCTCCCCAAAACCCCCAAGAGAGAAGAACAAAGAGGAAGGGAAGGAGAGAAGGTCACAGATAGGGTAGACCAATGTGGTGGGCTTGACTACTGATATCTGGGTGATCTTGATGTTTTTGTTTATCTGTTTGTTTGTTTTGATAACTTCTCATTTTCTTTGGTTGTTGTTTTTGGTAAGGACCTGGGGTGGCTCACGCGTGCCCGGGAAATTACTGAAGAGGATCCGGTTTTGCACTTTTCTTGTCACGTTTGTTTCTTTACAATTGTCCTCTGGCCGAGAATTGTTGCCACTATATCTTTTTCCTGTCCCCTTTGCACAAGGGTGCACCACACTCCGAATCGGTCTTGACTCACCCCCTCACTCCTAATCCGGTCCTTATTTTCTATCCCCTTACCACTAGGATGACGCTGCCCTGCTACTAGCGTTACTCAGCCAGGAGGGGTGAGGCCCCAGTCCAAGAGGGCATCCCCTGGGCCTCCGTCAGGCATTGTCTTCCGGGAACAGCCCGGTCTCTTGATTACTAACTGTTGTACCCACATACAGCGAGTATTCGTCTGACAATGTCGACCGAGCCCATTACCTCCATGAGAGACGCCAAACTAGTGGGACAGGTGTCCTATGGACCCAGGATTCCATGCATCATGCTGCCGTGGACACTACCCACATGCTGGAGCAGTTACCCAATGACCGTGAACCAAGCTGAGTCCAATCGACTGCCTGGACGCCTTGCTGGGAGCTGCAGCACCCTGTTCAACAGAGTTCACCACTCCTTGCTGTCCCAGAAGCCAGGGGCCAGCCCTTGCGCCTCCTCCCTGTCCATCCAGTCACTGTACCACCCAGAGTGCCGAACAACGGGAACTTTCATGTGCCTCGTTGCATGTGGATGATCCTGTTTCAACTTCCGTCGCCTGAATGATGGCAATGCCATCATCAGCCGAAAGGGGGGATATGTAGGATCACACATGCACATATCACAAAGCTTAAATTCCAGGTGGCCTGAGACAAGGCCTACCCTGGTACGAGAAGGCACATATCGACCTAGGCCCCAAAGGGGGGTTTGTGACCCCACACACATAGATAACCAGGGAGGCCAGCACTCCAACTTTTATTGCCCAAAGCTTTAACGACCTACAGATAGCAGAGTGGATCCCCAGGGACAGGGGCCCCTCGACTTGGCACACAACCCCATCCCCCGACGTCCTGCCTTACATACCACTCACCGAACAGACCAACACCCCAAAGAAAGTTTCTTTTAAGTTTGGCTTTTGTATATCTGTATATGTATTTACTCTTGACTACTAGTCTTAATATACAGATATGTACAGGTTATGTTCGAATGTGTCTTAACTTTTGGAGATTCTTTTTCTTTGTTTGACAAACCTTCTCCCCCCCCTTTTCTTTGCCACATTCCTCGGCAACCCTTATCTGATCTTTGTATTCTACCATGCCTATCTAAGGGTAAGATGTGCTTATGACATGAGAATATGTCATATAATGTCTGTATAAAGGGTAATATCTGTTGAGGTACAACCTAAACCACCTGTACCATATACTGGTGTGAGTAATAGAACATAACATAATAGCATAATATAAGTAATCATTAATTAATCATCACAGATGGTATTTGGTGTGAACCGCTGGGCTGGTACGGCATGTTTGGTATCAAACCGAAGGAAAATCACTCCAGTTTCCAAATCTGGTCAATGGTTACCACAAAAGTGGATATATCAAAAGTTACACCAGCCTAATGAAAATCACCATTACCAGAGAAGTCAGTCTGGTCATAAATCCCAAAAGGACTGATACCGACCCCCTTCCGAAAGCCCGCCAAATGGATGGTCAGCCATTGGTCCAGGACTCGAATTCCTGGTCACTCCTAATCACGAACCTTATGCTATAAAACCTGGCATCTCAGAACAAAGCAGGGGAGAGAAAGGCGGAGAAAAGGAGAAGAACACGGAGAAACAAGCAGCGTTCTTAAAGCCCGTCGGTGAAGACCCAAAGAACTGCAACTCAGCCCAAGCTTCACCAGAAGAAAGAACCGGAGGGACTCCACTCCAACAACCGCTGCAAACACCGCGCCTCCCTGAGAGCCATCACCCATCAGCTCATCAGCCACTGCAACCAACTGCAAAGACCTCCCTCTTTCCTGCATCCAAGTAAACCAACTTCCTTTCCTTTCTAACAACCTGAACTGTCCTATTCACCTGCTATATTCCTTTAGGTTTATAATCCTTACAAACTGCTTGCTTTGCAGAACAGTTTTTCCCTTTTCAGGTTAATCATTTTAAATCTGGTCATTGCATTTTCATGATTACATCGTTTGTGTCTATTCCGTTATTTCATGTTTATTGTTTGTTAGGTGTAATGTCTGTCTTATGTTAGTTGTAGGAATAAATGCATGTCTTTTTACACAACTTCAGCCTCCGTCATTGAGTGCTCACAATAGTCCCTGCCTCTGTGCGATCTGGCTACTACGCTCTGAAACCTCTAAACTCGCCTGAAATATCGCGAGACTCTCTCTCATCGGCCGTGAGGGAAGCTTCGCTACCGATTGTTTACATTACCTGGTGACGCAGCTCGCTGGACGAGCCCACTAACCCAGGTTATTAAGCGATACTGGTTATTAATGAATCCCATTTAAGTCTCACATTAACAGATATCGGGGATTCACAATTGAGTTTGGAGGAGCCGACCATTCGGCATAACAATTGGTTAATAATCAGCATTAAATAATAATTAATTAAAAGTTAATTAATTTCAAAACATATTGGTGGAGATATTAAAATTTACCTGAGCTAATAATTCCTACAGGAGTGACAGTCTTCAAGTTTGTGAGAAGATCGCGCCCTGGTGGAATAAAGGCACGAACAGCTTACAGCACCTAGAATTACCAGGCAGTATTTAGAGTAAAACGGTGGGTAAAAGCTGCCTTTATGAATGAGAGAAAAAAGAAATATATATATATAAAATAGTAAAATGGAAGGGGAGTGATAGATTTAAATTAATCGTGAAGTGGAGCGCCCCCTGTATAAAGTAAAAGTGAGAAAAGCTTACAGCACCTGGTATTCCCAGGTGGTTTCCCATCCAAGTACTAACCAGACCCTAACCTGCTTAGCTTCCGAGATCAGACGAGATCAGGCGTGTTCAGGGTGGTATGGCCGTAAGCGAGAGATGCTACCAAAAACATCCCTTTTGCATTACACGCCTCTATACATGCCAGTTGGTCCCATTGGATCCTACTAATGTTCTTTTTTTTTTTTTATCTGACTCACACTGCAGCCCCACCATCCAATCGGCAGCGCCGGACCCACACCAAACATTCACCAAACTACTCAGCCGGCAGCCTACCACAATTATTCCATTCTTTCCGCATCCGCACACTTCCTTCTTTTTAACTCCTTTTCACTACCGCACAGGTTAATCGCCGCACGTCCCCCGCCGGCAAACATTACTCCTTTGCCTACTGCATGCAGGCTTCTCTTAACGACCCTCTGTTATCAACTCCGCTAACAGCCACAAAATCTCCGCCGCACGAAGCCCACTGGTAGCTGCTGAATCACATGCTTCCCCAAAACGTCGCGCTGTCAGAGCACTGGGAGCTACACACACCAACAAGTCCATACTGCAGGCTGCAGCCAGAACAATTTTCTACATTCAAACATCGACGGCCTCTTCTCTCTAAAAATTCACCAGACCGCTTCTACCACCAGCAAAGAAGTTTCCATCCCTAATTCCTCTGTGATTCCCACTAACCTAAACATTAAGCTGGCATTGAAGGGTGTGAATTACCCCGGCCAATCTGTTCTTTTAAATAGAGCTTTCAGCAAGTTTTGAAAGGAGAAGAGCAGAACTTGCTATGCCAATAATATCGAGTCTTCTGTGGCGAAGTGGTTTTTGCATAGAAAACAAAGCGGTCAGTTGAAGAGGAATAATATCAGTACTTTGTTTAAAACTGTGTGTAAAAAGCTGTCTCTTTATCATTAACAATAAGTTGTAAAACGTGAATGGGGAGTGACAGTCTTCAAGTTTGTGAGAAGATCGCGCCCTGGTGGAATAAAGGCACGAACAGCTTACAGCACCTAGAATTACCAGGAAGTATTTAGAGTAAAACGGTGTGTAAAAGCTGCCTTTATGAATGAGAGAAAAAAAATATATATATATAAAATAGTAAAATGGAAGGGGAGTGATAGATTTAAATTAATCGTGAAGTGGAGCGCCCCCTGTATAAAGTAAAAGTGAGAAAAGCTTACAGCACCTGGTAATCCCAGGTGGTCTCCCATCCAAGTACTAACCAGACCCTACCCTGCTTGGCTTCCGAGATCAGACGAGATCGGGCGTGTTCAGGGTGGTATGGCTGTAAGCGGGAGATGCCACCAAAAACATCCCTTTTGCATTACACGCCTCTATACATGCCAGTTGGTCCCATTGGATCCTACTAATGTTCTTTTTTTTTTTTTTTTCTGACTCACACTGCAGCCCCACCATCCAATCGGCAGCGCCGGACCCACACCAAACATTCACCAAACTACTCAGCCGGCAGCCTACCACAATTATTCCATTCTTTCCGCATCCGCACACTTCCTTCTTTTTAACTCCTTTTCACTACCGCACAGGTTAATCGCCGCACGTCCCCCGCCGGCAAACATTACTCCTTTGCCTACTGCATGCAGGCTTCTCTTAACGACCCTCTGTTATCAACTCCGCTAACAGCCACAAAATCTCCGCCGCACGAAGCCCACTGGTAGCTGCTGAATCACATGCTTCCCCAAAACGTCGCGCTGTCAGAACACTGGGAGCTACACACACCAACAAGTCCATACTGCAGGCTGCAGCCAGAACAATTTTCTACATTCAAACATCGACGGCCTCTTCTCTCTAAAAATTCACCAGACCGCTTCTACCACCAGCAAAGAAGTTTCCATCCCTAATTCCTCTGTGATTCCCACTAACCTAAACATTAAGCTGGCATTGAAGGGTGTGAATTACCCCGGCCAATCTGTTCTTTTAAATACAGCTTTTAGCAAGTTTTGAAAGGAGAAGAGCAGAACTTGCTATGCCAATAATATCGAGTCTTCTGTGGCGAAGTGGTTTTTGCATAGAAAACAAAGCGGTCAGTTGAAGAGGAATAATATCAGTACTTTGTTTAAAACTGTGTGTAAAAAGCTGTCTCTTTATCATTAACAATAAGTTGTAAAACGTGAATGGGGAGTGACAGTCTTCAAGTTTGTGAGAAGATCGCGCCATGGTGGAATAAAGGCACGAACAGCTTACAGCACCTAGAATTACCAGGAAGTATTTAGAGTAAAACGGTGTGTAAAAGCTGCCTTTATGAATGAGAAAAAAAAAAATATATATATATAAAATAGTAAAATGGAAGGGGAGTGATAGATTTAAATTAATCGTGAAGTGGAGCGCCCCCTGTATAAAGTAAAAGTGAGAAAAGCTTACAGCACCTGGTATTCCCAGGTGGTTTCCCATCCAAGTACTAACCAGACCCTAACCTGCTTAGCTTCCGAGATCAGACGAGATCAGGCGTGTTCAGGGTGGTATGGCCGTAAGCGAGAGATGCTACCAAAAACATCCCTTTTGCATTACACGCCTCTATACATGCCAGTTGGTCCCATTGGATCCTACTAATGTTCTTTTTTTTTTTTTATCTGACTCACACTGCAGCCCCACCATCCAATCGGCAGCGCCGGACCCACACCAAACATTCACCAAACTACTCAGCCGGCAGCCTACCACAATTATTCCATTCTTTCCGCATCCGCACACTTCCTTCTTTTTAACTCCTTTTCACTACCGCACAGGTTAATCGCCGCACGTCCCCCGCCGGCAAACATTACTCCTTTGCCTACTGCATGCAGGCTTCTCTTAACGACCCTCTGTTATCAACTCCGCTAACAGCCACAAAATCTCCGCCGCACGAAGCCCACTGGTAGCTGCTGAATCACATGCTTCCCCAAAACGTCGCGCTGTCAGAACACTGGGAGCTACACACACCAACAAGTCCATACTGCAGGCTGCAGCCAGAACAATTTTCTACATTCAAACATCGACGGCCTCTTCTCTCTAAAAATTCACCAGACCGCTTCTACCACCAGCAAAGAAGTTTCCATCCCTAATTCCTCTGTGATTCCCACTAACCTAAACATTAAGCTGGCATTGAAGGGTGTGAATTACCCCGGCCAATCTGTTCTTTTAAATAGAGCTTTCAGCAAGTTTTGAAAGGAGAAGAGCAGAACTTGCTATGCCAATAATATCGAGTCTTCTGTGGCGAAGTGGTTTTTGCATAGAAAACAAAGCGGTCAGTTGAAGAGGAATAATATCAGTACTTTGTTTAAAACTGTGTGTAAAAAGCTGTCTCTTTATCATTAACAATAAGTTGTAAAACGTGAATGGGGAGTGACAGTCTTCAAGTTTGGGAGAAGATCGCGCCCTGGTGGAATAAAGGCACGAACAGCTTACAGCACCTAGAATTACCAGGAAGTATTTAGAGTAAAACGGTTTCTAAAAGCTGCCTTTATGAATGAGAGAAAAAAAAATATATATATATAAAATAGTAAAATGGAAGGGGAGTGATAGATTTAAATTAATCGTGAAGTGGAGCGCCCCCTGTATAAAGTAAAAGTGAGAAAAGCTTACAGCACCTGGTATTCCCAGGTGGTCTCCCATCCAAGTACTAACCAGACCCTACCCTGCTTAGCTTCCGAGATCAGACGAGATCGGGCGTGTTCAGGGTGGTATGGCCGTAAGCGAGAGATGTTACCAAAAACAGCCCTTTTGCATTACACGCGTCTATACATGCCAGTTAGTCCCATTGGATCCTACTCCTCTTTTTTTTTTTTTTATCTGACTCACACTGCAGCCCCACCATCCAATCGGCAGCGCCGGACCCACACCAAACATTCACCAAACTACTCAGCCGGCAGCCTACCACAATTATTCCATTCTTTCCGCATCCGCACACTTCCTTCTTTTTAACTCCTTTTCACTACCGCACAGGTTAATCGCCGCACGTCCCCCGCCGGCAAACATTACTCCTTTGCCTACTGCATGCAGGCTTCTCTTAACGACCCTCTGTTATCAACTCCGCTAACAGCCACAAAATCTCCGCCGCACGAAGCCCACTGGTAGCTGCTGAATCACATGCTTCCCCAAAACGTCGCGCTGTCAGAACACTGGGAGCTACACACACCAACAAGTCCATACTGCAGGCTGCAGCCAGAACAATTTTCTACATTCAAACATCGACGGCCTCTTCTCTCTAAAAATTCACCAGACCGCTTCTACCACCAGCAAAGAAGTTTCCATCCCTAATTCCTCTGTGATTCCCACTAACCTAAACATTAAGCTGGCATTGAAGGGTGTGAATTACCCCGGCCAATCTGATCTTTTAAATAGAGCTTTCAGCAAGTTTTGAAAGGAGAAGAGCAGAACTTGCTATGCCAATAATATCGAGTCTTCTGTGGCGAAGTGGTTTTTGCATAGAAAACAAAGCGGTCAGTTGAAGAGGAATAATATCAGTACTTTGTTTAAAACTGTGTGTAAAAAGCTGTCTCTTTATCATTAACAATAAGTTGTAAAACGTGAATGGGGAGTGACAGTCTTCAAGTTTGTGAGAAGATCGCGCCCTGGTGGAATAAAGGCACGAACAGCTTACAGCACCTAGAATTACCAGGAAGTATTTAGAGTAAAACGGTGTGTAAAAGCTGCCTTTATGAATGAGAGAAAAAAAATATATATATATAAAATAGTAAAATGGAAGGGGAGTGATAGATTTAAATTAATCGTGAAGTGGAGCGCCCCCTGTATAAAGTAAAAGTGAGAAAAGCTTACAGAACCTGGTAATCCCAGGTGGTCTCCCATCCAAGTACTAACCAGACCTTACCCTGCTTGGCTTCCGAGATCAGACGAGATCAGGCGTGTTCAGGGTGGTATGGCCGTAAGCGAGAGATACTACCAAAAACATCCCTTTTGCATTACACGCCTCTATACATGCCAGTTGGTCCCATTGGATCCTACTAATGTTCTTTTTTTTTTTTTTATCTGACTCACACTGCAGCCCCACCATCCAATCGGCAGCGCCGGACCCACACCAAACATTCACCAAACTACTCAGCCGGCAGCCTACCACAATTATTCCATTCTTTCCGCATCCGCACACTTCCTTCTTTTTAACTCCTTTTCACTACCGCACAGGTTAATCGCCGCACGTCCCCCGCCGGCAAACATTACTCCTTTGCCTACTGCATGCAGGCTTCTCTTAACGACCCTCTGTTATCAACTCCGCTAACAGCCACAAAATCTCCGCCGCACGAAGCCCACTGGTAGCTGCTGAATCACATGCTTCCCCAAAACGTCGCGCTGTCAGAACACTGGGAGCTACACACACCAACAAGTCCATACTGCAGGCTGCAGCCAGAACAATTTTCTACATTCAAACATCGACGGCCTCTTCTCTCTAAAAATTCACCAGACCGCTTCTACCACCAGCAAAGAAGTTTCCATCCCTAATTCCTCTGTGATTCCCACTAACCTAAACATTAAGCTGGCATTGAAGGGTGTGAATTACCCCGGCCAATCTGTTCTTTTAAATAGAGCTTTCAGCAAGTTTTGAAAGGAGAAGAGCAGAACTTGCTATGCCAATAATATCGAGTCTTCTGTGGCGAAGTGGTTTTTGCATAGAAAACAAAGCGGTCAGTTGAAGAGGAATAATATCAGTACTTTGTTTAAAACTGTGTGTAAAAAGCTGTCTCTTTATCATTAACAATAAGTTGTAAAACGTGAATGGGGAGTGACAGTCTTCAAGTTTGTGAGAAGATCGCGCCCTGGTGGAATAAAGGCACGAACAGCTTACAGCACCTAGAATTACCAGGAAGTATTTAGAGTAAAACGGTGTGTAAAAGCTGCCTTTATGAATGAGAGAAAAAAAATATATATATATAAAATAGTAAAATGGAAGGGGAGTGATAGATTTAAATTAATCGTGAAGTGGAGCGCCCCCTGTATAAAGTAAAAGTGAGAAAAGCTTACAGAACCTGGTAATCCCAGGTGGTCTCCCATCCAAGTACTAACCAGACCCTACCCTGCTTGGCTTCCGAGATCAGACGAGATCAGGCGTGTTCAGGGTGGTATGGCCGTAAGCGGGAGATGCCACCAAAAACATCCCTTTTGCATTACACGCCTCTATACATGCCAGTTGGTCCCATTGGATCCTACTAATGTTCTTTTTTTTTTTTTTTATCTGACTCACACTGCAGCCCCACCATCCAATCGGCAGCGCCGGACCCACACCAAACATTCACCAAACTACTCAGCCGGCAGCCTACCACAATTATTCCATTCTTTCCGCATCCGCACACTTCCTTCTTTTTAACTCCTTTTCACTACCGCACAGGTTAATCGCCGCACGTCCCCCGCCGGCAAACATTACTCCTTTGCCTACTGCATGCAGGCTTCTCTTAACGACCCTCTGTTATCAACTCCGCTAACAGCCACAAAATCTCCGCCGCACGAAGCCCACTGGTAGCTGCTGAATCACATGCTTCCCCAAAACGTCACGCTGTCAGAACACTGGAAGCTACACACACCAACAAGTCCATACTGCAGGCTGCAGCCAGAACAATTTTCTACATTCAAACATCGACGGCCTCTTCTCTCTAAAAATTCACCAGACCGCTTCTACCACCAGCAAAGAAGTTTCCATCCCTAATTCCTCTGTGATTCCCACTAACCTAAACATTAAGCTGGCATTGAAGGGTGTGAATTACCCTGGCCAATCTGTTCTTTTAAATACAGCTTTTAGCAAGTTTTGAAAGGAGAAGAGCAGAGCTTGCTATGCCAATAATATCGAGTCTTCTGTGGCGAAGTGGTTTTTGCATAGAAAACAAAGCGGTCAGTTGAAGAGGAATAATATCAGTACTTTGTTTAAAACTGTGTGTAAAAAGCTGTCTCTTTATCATTAACAATAAGTTGTAAAACGTGAATGGGGAGTGACAGTCTTCAAGTTTGTGAGAAGATCGCGCCCTGGTGGAATAAAGGCACAAACAGCTTACAGCACCTAGAATTACCAGGAAGTATTTAGAGTAAAACGGTGTGTAAAAGCTGCCTTTATGAATGAGAGAAAAAATATATAGTTATATATATATAAAATAGTAAAACGGAAGGGGAGTGATAGATTTAAATTAATCGTGAAGTGGAGTGCCCCCTGTATAAAGTAAAAGTGAGAAAAGCTTACAGCACCTGGTATTCCCAGGTGGTCTCCCATCCAAGTACTAACCAGAACCTACCCTGCTTAGCTTCCGAGATCAGACAAGATCGGGCGTGTTCAGGGTGGTATGGCCATAAGCGAGAGATGCTACCAAAAACAGCCCTTTTGCATTACACGCCTCTATACATGCCAGTTAGTCCCATTGGATCCTACTCCTGGTTTTTTTTTTTTCATCTGACTCACACTGCAGCACCACCATCCAATCGGCAGCGCCGGACCCACACCAAACATTCACCAAACTACTCAGCCGGCAGCCTAGCACAATTATTCTATTCTTTCCGCATCCGCACACTTCCTTCTTTTTAACTCCTTTTCACTACCGCACAGGTTAATCGCCGCACGTCCCCCGCCGGCAAACATTACTCCTTTGCCTACTGCATGCAGGCTTCTCTTAACGACCCTCTGTTATCAACTCCGCTAACAGCCACAAAATCTCCGCCGCACGAAGCTCACTGGTAGCTGCTGAATCACATGCTTCCCCAAAACGTCGCGCTGTCAGAACACTGGGAGCTACACACACCAACAAGTCCATACTGCAGGCTGCAGCCAGAACAATTTTCTACATTCAAACATCGACGGCCTCTTCTCTCTAAAAATTCACCAGACCGCTTCTACCACCAGCAAAGAAGTTTCCATCCCTAATTCCTCTGTGATTCCCACTAACCTAAACATTAAGCTGGCATTGAAGGGTGTGAATTACCACGGCCAATCTGTTCTTTTAAATACAGCTTTTAGCAAGTTTTGAAAGGAGAAGAGCAGAGCTTGCTATGCCAATAATATCGAGTCTTCTGTGGCGAAGTGGTTTTTGCATAGAAAACAAAGCGGTCAGTTGAAGAGGAATAATATCAGTACTTTGTTTAAAACTGTGTGTAAAAAGCTGTCTCTTTATCATTAACAATAAGTTGTAAAACGTGAATGGGGAGTGACAGTCTTCAAGTTTGTGAGAAGATTGCGCCCTGGTGGAATAAAGGCACGAACAGCTTACAGCACCTAGAATTACCAGGAAGTATTTAGAGTAAAACGGTTTCTAAAAGCTGCCTTTATGAATGAGAGAAAAAAAAAAATATATATATAAAATAGTAAAATGGAAGGGGAGTGATAGATTTAAATTAATCGTGAAGTGGAGCGCCCCCTGTATAAAGTAAAAGTGAGAAAAGCTTACAGCACCTGGTATTCCCAGGTGGTCTCCCATCCAAGTACTAACCAGACCCTACCCTGCTTAGCTTCCGAGATCAGACGAGATCAGGCGTGTTCAGGGTGGTATGGCCGTTAGCGAGAGATGCTACCAAAAACAGCCCTTTTGCATTACACGCCTCTATACATGCCAGTTGGTCCCATTGGATCCTACTAATGTTCTTTTTTTTTTTTTTTATCTGACTCACACTGCAGCACCACCATCCAATCGGCAGCGCCGGACCCACACCAAACATTCACCAAACTACTCAGCCGGCAGCCTACCACAATTATTCCATTCTTTCCGCATCCGCACACTTCCTTCTTTTTAACTCCTTTTCACTACCACACAGGTTAATCGCCGCACGTCCCCCGCCGGCAAACATTACTCCTTTGCCTACTGCATGCAGGCTTCTCTTAACGACCCTCTGTTATCAACTCCGCTAACAGCCACAAAATCTCCGCCGCACGAAGCCCACTGGTAGCTGCTGAATCACATGCTTCCCCAAAACGTCGCGCTGTCAGAACACTGGGAGCTACACACACCAACAAGTCCATACTGCAGGCTGCAGCCAGAACAATTTTCTACATTCAAACATCGACGGCCTCTTCTCTCTAAAAATTCACCAGACCGCTTCTACCACCAGCAAAGAAGTTTCCATCCCTAATTCCTCTGTGATTCCCACTAACCTAAACATTAAGCTGGCATTGAAGGGTGTGAATTACCCCGGCCAATCTGTTCTTTTAAATACAGCTTTTAGCAAGTTTTGAAAGGAGAAGAGCAGAACTTGCTATGCCAATAATATCGAGTCTTCTGTGGCGAAGTGGTTTTTGCATAGAAAACAAAGCGGTCAGTTGAAGAGGAATAATATCAGTACTTTGTTTAAAACTGTGTGTAAAAAGCTGTCTCTTTAAAATTAACAATAAGTTGTAAAACGTGAATGGGGAGTGACAGTCTTCAAGTTTGTGAGAAGATCGCGACCTGGTGGAATAAAGGCACGAACAGCTTACAGCCCCTAGAATTACCAGGAAGTATTTAGAGTAAAACGGTTTCTAAAAGCTGCCTTTATGAATGAGAGAAAAAAAATATAAATATATATAAAATAGTAAAATGGAAGGGGAGTGATAGATTTAAATTAATCGTGAAGTGGAGCGCCCCCTGTATAAAGTAAAAGTGAGAAAAGCTTACAGCACCTGGTATTCCCAGGTGGTTTTCCATCCAAGTACTAACCAGACCCTACCCTGCTTAGCTTCCAAGATCAGACGAGATCGGGTGTGTTCAGGGTGGTATGGCCGTAAGCGAGAGATGCTACCAAAAACAGCCATTTTGCATTACACGCGTCTATACATGCCAGTTAGTCCCATTGGATCCTACTCCTGGTTTTTTTTTTTTTATCTGACTCACACTGCAGCCCCACCATCCAATCGGCAGCGCCGGACCCACACCAAACATTCACCAAACTACTCAGCCGGCAGCCTACCACAATTATTCCATTCTTTCCGCATCCGCATACTTCCTTCTTTTTAACTCCTTTTCACTACCGCACAGGTTAATCGCCGCACGTCCCCCGCCGGCAAACATTACTCCTTTGCCTACTGCATGTAGGCTTCTCTTAACGACCCTCTGTTATCAACTCCGCTAACAGCCACAAAATCTCCGCCGCACGAAGCCCACTGGTAGCTGCTGAATCACATGCTTCCCCAAAACGTCGCGCTGTCAGAACACTGAGAGCTACACACACCAACAAGTCCATACTGCAGGCTGCAGCCAGATCAATTTTCTACATTCAAACATCGACGGCCTCTTCTCTCTAAAAATTCACCAGACCGCTTCTACCACCAGCAAAGAAGTTTCCATCCCTAATTCCTCTGTGATTCCCACTAACCTAAACATTAAGCTGGCATTGAAGGGTGTGAATTACCCCGGCCAATCTGTTCTTTTAAATACAGCTTTTAGCAAGTTTTGAAAGGAGAAGAGCAGAACTTGCTATGCCAATAATATCGAGTCTTCTGTGGCGAAGTGGTTTTTGCATAGAAAACAAAGCGGTCAGTTGAAGAGGAATAATATCAGTACTTTGTTTAAAACTGTGTGTAAAAAGCTGTCTCTTTATCATTAACAATAAGTTGTAAAACGTGAATGGGGAGTGACAGTCTTCAAGTTTGTGAGAAGATCGCGCCCTGGTGGAATAAAGGCACGAACAGCTTACAGCACCTAGAATTACCAGGAAGTATTTAGAGTAAAACGGTTTCTAAAAGCTGCCTTTATGAATGAGAGAAAAAAAAAAATATATATATATGAAATAGTAAAATGGAAGGGGAGTGATAGATTTAAATTAATCGTGAAGTGGAGCGCCCCCTGTATAAAGTAAAAGTGAGAAAAGCTTACAGCACCTGGTATTCCCAGGAGGTCTCCCATCCAAATACTAACCAGACCCTACGCTGCTTGGCTTCCGAGATCAGACGAGATCGGGCGTGTTCAGGGTGGTATGGCCGTAAGCGAGAGATGCTACCAAAAACAGCCCTTTTGTATTACACGCGTCTATACATGCCAGTTAGTCCCATTGGATCCTACTCCTGGTTTTTTTTTTTTTTTTATCTGACTCACACTGCAGCCCCACCATCCAATCGGCAGCGCCGGACCCACACCAAACATTCACCAAACTACTCAGCCGGCAGCCTACCACAATTATTCCATTCTTTCCGCATCCGCACACTTCCTTCTTTTTAACTCCTTTTCACTACCACACAGGTTAATCGCCGCACGTCCCCCGCCGGCAAACATTACTCCTTTGCCTACTGCATGCAGGCTTCTCTTAACGACCCTCTGTTATCAACTCCGCTAACAGCCACAAAATCTCCGCCGCACGAAGCCCACTGGTAGCTGCTGAATCACATGCTTCCCCAAAACGTCGCGCTGTCAGAACACTGGGAGCTACACACACCAACAAGTCCATACTGCAGGCTGCAGCCAGAACAATTTTCTACATTCAAACATCGACGGCCTCTTCTCTCTAAAAATTCACCAGACCGCTTCTACCACCAGCAAAGAAGTTTCCATCCCTAATTCCTCTGTGATTCCCACTAACCTAAACATTAAGCTGGCATTGAAGGGTGTGAATTACCCCGGCCAATCTGTTCTTTTAAATACAGCTTTTAGCAAGTTTTGAAAGGAGAAGAGCAGAACTTGCTATGCCAATAATATCGAGTCTTCTGTGGCGAAGTGGTTTTTGCATAGAAAACAAAGCGGTCAGTTGAAGAGGAATAATATCAGTACTTTGTTTAAAACTGTGTGTAAAAAGCTGTCTCTTTATCATTAACAATAAGTTGTAAAACGTGAATGGGGAGTGACAGTCTTCAAGTTTGTGAGAAGATCGCGCCCTGGTGGAATAAAGGCACGAAGAGCTTACAGCACCTAGAATTACCAGGCAGTATTTAGAGTAAAACGGTGTGTAAAAGCTGCCTTTATGAAAGAGAGAAAATAAAAATATATATATAAAATAGTAAAATGGAAGGGGAGTGATAGATTTAAATTAATCGTGAAGTGGAGCACCCCCTGTATAAAGTAAAAGTGAGAAAAGCTTACAGCACCTGGTAGTCCCAGGTGGTCTCCCATCCAAGTACTAACCAGACCCTACCCTGCTTAGCTTCCGAGATCAGACGAGATCGGGCGTGTTCAGGGTGGTATGGCCGTAAGCGAGAGATGTTACCAAAAACAGCCCTTTTGCATTACACGCCTCTATACATGCCAGTTGGTCCCATTGGATCCTACTAATGTTCTTTTTTTTTTTTTTATCTGACTCACACTGCAGCACCACCATCCAATCGGCAGCGCCGGACCCACACCAAACATTCACCAAACTACTCAGCCGGCAGCCTACCACAATTATTCCATTCTTTCCGCATCCGCACACTTCCTTCTCTTTAACTCCTTTTCACTACCGCACAGGTTAATCGCCGCACGTCCCCCGCCGGCAAACATTACTCCTTTGCCTACTGCATGCAGGCTTCTCTTAACGACCCTCTGTTATCAACTCCGCTAACAGCCACAAAATCTCCGCCGCACGAAGCCCACTGGTAGCTGCTGAATCACATGCTTCCCCAAAACGTCGCGCTGTCAGAACACTGGGAGCTACACACACCAACAAGTCCATACTGCAGGCTGCAGCCAGAACAATTTTCTACATTCAAACATCGACGGCCTCTTCTCTCTAAAAATTCACTGCATAGAAAACAAAGCGGTCAGTTGAAGAGGAATAATATCAGTACTTTGTTTAAAACTGTGTGTAAAAAGCTGTCTCTTTATCATTAACAATAAGTTGTAAAACGTGAATGGGGAGTGACAGTCTTCAAGTTTGTGAGAAGATCGCGCCCTGGTGGAATAAAGGCACGAAGAGCTTACAGAACCTAGAATTACCAGGCAGTATTTAGAGTAAAACGGTGTGTAAAAGCTGCCTTTATGAAAGAGAGAAAATAAAAAAATATATATAAAATAGTAAAATGGAAGGGGAGTGATAGATTTAAATTAATCGTGAAGTGGAGCGCCCCCTGTATAAAGTAAAAGTGAGAAAAGCTTACAGCATCTGGTAGTCCCAGGTGGTCTCCCATCCAAGTACTAACCAGACCCTACCCTGCTTAGCTTCCGAGATCAGACGAGATCGGGCGTGTTCAGGGTGGTATGGCCGTAAGCGAGAGATGCTACCAAAAACAGCCCTTTTGCATTACACGCCTCTATACATGCCAGTTGGTCCCATTGGATCCTACTAATGTTCTTTTTTTTTTTTTTATCTGACTCACACTGCAGCCCCACCATCCAATCGGCAGCGCCGGACCCACACCAAACATTCACCAAACTACTCAGCCGGCAGCCTACCACAATTATTCCATTCTTTCCGCATCCGCACACTTCCTTCTCTTTAACTCCTTTTCACTACCGCACAGGATAATTGCCGCACGTCCCCCGCCGGCAAACATTACTCCTTTGCCTACCTCATGCAGGCTTCTCTTAACAACCCTCTGTTATCAACTCCGCTAACAGCCACAAAATCTCTGCCGCACGAAGCCCACTGGTAGCTGTTGAATCACATGCTTCCCCAAAACGTCGCGCTGTCAGAACACTGGGAGCTACACACACCAACAAGTCCATACTGCAGGCTGCAGCCAGAACAATTTTCTACATTCAAACATTGACGGCCTCTTCTCTCTAAAAATTCACCAGACCGCTTCTACCACCAGCAAAGAAGTTTCCATCCCTAATTCCTCTGTGATTCCCACTAACCTAAACATTAAGCTGGCATTGAAGGGTGTGAATTACCCCGGCCAACCTGCTCTTTTAAATACAGCTTTTAGCAAGTTTTGAAGGGAGGAGAAGAGCAGACCTTGCTATGCCAATAATAACGAGTCTTCTGTGGCGAAGTCGTTTTTGCATAGAAAACAAAGCGGTGAGTTGAAGAGGAATAATATCAGTACTTTGTTTAAAACTGTGTGTAAAAAGCTGTCTCTTTATCATTAACAATAAGTTGTAAAATGTGAATGGGGAGTGACAGTCTTCAAGTTTGTGAGAAGATCGCGCCCTGGTGGAATAAAGGCACGAACAGCTTACAGCAGCTATAATTACCAGGCAGTATTTAGAGTAAAACGTGTATAAAAGCTGCCTTTATGAAAGAGAGAAAATAAAAATATATATATAAAATAGTAAAATGGAAGGGGAGTGATAGATTTAAATTAATCGTGAAGTGGAGCGCCCCCTGTATAAAGTAAAAGTGAGAAAAGCTTACAGCACCTGGTATTCCCAGGTGGTCTCCCATCCAAGTACTAACCAGACCCTAGCCTGCTTAGCTTCCGAGATAAGATGCGATCGGGCGCATTCAGGGAGGTATGGCCGTAAGCGAGAGATGCTACCAAAAATAGCCCTTTTGCATTACACGCGTCTATACATGCCAGTTATTCCCATTGGATCCTACTCCTGTTTTTTTTTTTTTTTATCTGACTCACACTGCAGCACCACCATCCAATCGGCAGCACCGCACCCACACCAAACATTCACCAAACTACTCAGCCGGCAGCCTACCACAATTATTCCATTCTTTCCGCATCCGCACACTTCCTTCTCTTTAAGTCCTTTTCACTACCGCACAGGTTAATCGCCGCACGCCCCCCGCCGGCAAACATTACTCCTTTGCCTACCGCATGCAGGCTTCTCTTAATGACCTTCTGTTATCAACTCCGCTAACAGCCACAAAATCTCCGCCGCACGAAGCCCACTGGTAGCTGCTGAATCACATGCTTCCCCAAAACGTCGCGCTGTCAGAACACTGGGAGCTACACACACCAACAAGTCCATACTTCAGGCTGCAGCCAGAACAAATTTCTACATTCAAACATTGACGGCCTCTTCTCTCTAAAAATTCACCAGACCGCTTCTACCACCAGCAAAGAAGTTTCCATCCCTAATTCCTCTGTGATTCCCACTAACCTAAACATTAAGCTGGCATTGAAGGGTGTGAATTACCCCGGCCAACCTGCTCTTTTAAATACAGCTTTTAGCAAGTTTTGAAAGGAGAAGAGCAGAACTTGCTATGCCAATAATATCGAGTCTTCTGTGGCGAAGTGGTTTTTGCATAGAAAACAAAGCGGTCAGTTGAAGAGGAATAATATCAGTACTTTGTTTAAAACTCTGTGTAAAAAGCTGTCTCTTTATCATGAACAATAAGTTGTAAAACGTGAATGGGGAGTGACAGTCTTCAAGTTTGTGAGAAGATCGCGCCCTGGTGGAATAAAGGCACGAACAGCTTAGAGCACCTTGAATTACCAGGAAGGATTTAGAGTAAAACGGTGTGTAAAAGCTACCTTTATGAATGAGAGAAAAATATATATATATATAAAATAGTAAAATGGAAGGGGAGTGATAGATTTAAATTAATCGTGAAGTGGAGCGCCCCCTGTATAAAGTAAAAGTGAGAAAAGCTTACAGCACCTGGTATTCCCAGGAGGTCTCCCATCCAAGTACTAACCAGACCCTACCCTACTTAACTTACGAGATCGGATGAGATCGGGCGTGTTCAGGGTGGTATGGCCATAAGCGAGAGACGCTACCAAAAACAGCCCTTTTGCATTACACGCCTCTATACATGCCAGTTGGTCCCATTGGATCCTACTAATGTTCTTTTTTTTTTTTTTATCTGACTCACACTGCAGCCCCACCATCCAATCGGCAGCGCCGGACCCACACCAAACATTCACCAAACTACTCAGCCAGCAGCATACCACAATTATTCCATTCTTTCCGCATCCGCACACTTCCTTCTCTTTAACTCCTTTTCACTACCGCACAGGTTAATCGCCGCACGTCCCCCGCCGGCAAACATTACTCCTTTGCCTACTGCATGCAGGCTTCTCTTAACGACCCTCTGTTATCAACTCCGCTAACAGCCACAAAATCTCCACCGCACGAAGCCCACTGGTAGCTGCTGAATCACATGCTTCCCCAAAACGTCGCGCTGTCAGAACACTGGGAGCTACACACACCAACAAGTCCATACTGCAGGCTGCAGCCAGAACAATTTTCTACATTCAAACATCGACGGCCTCTTCTCTCTAAAAATTCACCAGACCGCTTCTACCACCAGCAAAGAAGTTTCCATCCCTAATTCCTCTATGACTCCCACTAACCCAAACATTAAGCTGGCATTGAAGGGTGTGAATTACCCCGGCCAATCTGTTCTTTTAAATACAGCTTTTAGCAAGTTTTGAAAGGAGAAGAGCAGAACTTGCTATGCCAATAATATCGAGTCTTCTGTGGCGAAGTGGTTTTTGCATAGAAAACAAAGCGGTCAGTTGAAGAGGAATAATATCAGTACTTTGTTTAAAACTGTGTGTAAAAAGCTGTCTCTGTATCATTAACAATAAGTTGTAAAACGTGAATGGGGAGTGACAGTCATCAAGTTTGTGAGAAGATCGCGCCCTGGTGGAATATAGGCACGAACAGCTTACAGCACCTAGAATTACCAGGAAGTATTTAGAGTAAAACGGTGTGTAAAAGCTGCCTTTATGAATGAGAGAAATATATATATATATATATATATATATATATATATATATATATATATATATAAAATAGTAAAATGGAAGGGGAGTGATAGATTTAAATTAATCGTGAAGTGGAGGGCCCCCTGTATAAAGTAAAAGTGAGAAAAGCTTACAGCACCTGGTATTCCCAGGTGGTCTCCCATCCAAGTACTAACCATACCCTACCCCACTTAACTTCCGAGATCAGGCGTGTTCAGGGTGGTATGGCCATAAGCAAGAGACACTACCAAAAACAGCCCTTTTGCATTACACGCCTCTATACATGCCAGTTAGTCCCATTGGATCCTACTCCTGTTTTTTTTTTTTTTATCTGACTCACACTGCAGCACCACCATCCAATCGGCAGCGCCGCACCCACACCAAACATTCACCAAACTACTCAGCCGGCAGCCTACCACAATTATTCCATTCTTTCCGCATCCGCACACTTCCTTCTCTTTAAGTCCTTTTCACTACCGCACAGGTTAATCGCCGCACGTCCCCCGCCGGCAAACATTACTCCTTTGCCTACTGCATGCAGGCTTCTCTTAACGACCCTCTGTTATCAACTCCGCTAACAGCCACAAAATCTCCGCCGCACGAAGCCCACTGGTAGCTGCTGAATCACATGCTTCCCCAAAACGTTGCGCTGTCAGAACACTGGGAGCTACACACACCAACAAGTCCATACTGCAGGCTGCAGCCAGAACAATTTTCTACATTCAAACATCGACGGCCTCTTCTCTCTAAAAATTCACCAGACCGCTTCTACCACCAGCAAAGAAGTTTCCATCCCTAATTCCTCTGTGATTCCCACTAACCTAAACATTAAGCTGGCATTGAAGGGTGTGAATTACCCCGGCCAATCTGTTCTTTTAAATACAGCTTTTAGCAAGTTTTGAAAGGAGGAGAAGAGCAGACCTTGCTATGCCAATAATATCGAGTCTTTTGTGATGAAGTGGTTTTTGCATAGAAAACAAAGCGGTGAGTTGAAGAGGAATTATATCAGTACTTTGTTTAAAACTGTGTGTAAAAAGCTGTCTCTTTATCATTAACAATAAGTTGTAAAACGTGAATGGGGAGTGACAGTCTTCAAGTTTGTGAGAAGATCGCGCCCTGGTGGAATAAAGGCACGAACAGCTTACAGCACCTAGAATTACCAGGCAGTATTTAGAGTAAAACGGTGTGTAAAAGCTGCCTTTATGAATGAGAGAAAAAATATATATATATAAAATAGTAAAATGGAAGGGGAGTGCTAGATTTAAATTAATCGTGAAGTGGAGCGCCCCCTGTATAAAGTAAAAGTGAGAAATGCTTACAGCACCTGGTATTCCCAGGCGGTCTCCCATCCAAGTACTAACCAGACCCTACCCGGCTTAGCTTCCGAGATAAGACGAGATCGGGAGCGTTCAGGGTGGTATGGCCGTAAGCGAGAAACGCTACCAAAAATAGCCCTTTTGCATTACACGCGTCTATACATGCCAGTTATTCCCATTGGATCCTACTCTTGTTTTTTTTTTTTTTATCTGACTCACACTGCAGCACCACCATCCAATCGGCAGCACCGGACCCACACCAAACATTCACCAAACTACTCATCCGGCAGCCTACCACAATTATTCCATTCTTTCCGCATCCGCACACTTCCTTCTCTTTAACTCCTTTTCACTACCGCACAGGTTAATTGCCGCACGTCCCCCGCCGGCAAACATTACTCCTTTGCCTACCTCATGCAGGCTTCTCTTAACAACCCTCTGTTATCAACTCCGCTAACAGCCACAAAATCTCTGCCGCACGAAACCCACTGGTAGCTGTTGAATCACATGCTTCCCCAAAACGTCGCGCTGTCAGAACACTGGGAGCTACACACACCAACAAGTCCATACTGCAGGCTGCTGCCAGAACAATTTTCTACATTCAAACATCGACGGCCTCTTCTCTCTAAAAATTCACCAGACCGCTTCTACCACCAGCAAAGAAGTTTTCATCCCTAATTCTTCTGTGATTCCCACTAACCTAAACATTGAGCTGGCATTGAAGGGTGTGAATTACCCCGGCCAACCTGCTCTTTTAAATACAGCTTTTAGCAAGTTTTGAAAGGAGTAGAAGAGCAGATAATATGCCAATAATATCGAATATTCTGTGGCGAAGTGGTTTTTGCATAGAAAACAAAGCGGTGAGTTTAAGAGGAATTATATCAGTACTTTGTTTAAAACTGTGTGTAAAAAGCTGTCTCTTTATTATTAACAATAAGTTGTAAAACGTGAATGTGGAGTGACAGTCTTCAAGATTGTCAGAAGATCGCGCCCTGGTGGAATAAAGGCTCGAACAGCTCACAGCACCTAGAATTACCAGGCAGTATTTAGAGTAAAACGGTGTGTAAAGGCTGCCTTTATGAATGAGAGAAAAAAAATATATATATAAAATAGTAAAATGGAAGGGGAGTGATAGATTTAAATTAATCGTGAAGTGGAGCGCCCCCTGTATAAAGTAAAAGTGAGAAAAGCTTACAGCACGTGGTATTCCCAGGTAGTCTCCCATCCAAGTACTAACCAGACCCTACCCCACTTAGCTTCCGAGATCAGACGAGATCGGACGTGTTCAGGGTGGTATGGCCATAAGCGAGAGACACTACCAAAAACAGCCCTTTTGCATTACACGCGTCTATACATGCCAGTTAGTCCCATTGGATCATACTCCTGGTTTTTTTTTTTTTTTTATCTGACTCACACTGCAGCACCACCATCCAATCGGCAGCGCCGCACCCACACCAAACATTCACCAAACTACTCAGCCGGCAGCCTACCACAATTATTCCATTCTTTCCGCATCCGCACACTTCCTTCTCTTTAAGTCCTTTTCACTACCGCACAGGTTAATCGCCGCACGTCCCCCGCCGGCAAACATTACTCCTTTGCCTACCTCATGCAGGCTTCTCTTAACGACCCTCTGTTATCAACTCCGCTAACAGCCACAAAATCTCTGCCGCACGAAGCCCACTGGTAGCTGTTGAATCACATGCTTCCCCAAAACGTTACGCTGTCAGAACACTGGGAGCTACACACGCCAACAAGTCCATACTGCAGGCTGCAGCCAGAACAATTTTCTCCATTGAAACATCGACGGCCTCTTCTCTCTAAAAATTCACCAGACCGCTTCTACCACCAGCAAAGAAGTTTCCATCCCTAATTCCTCTGTGATTCCCACTAACCTAAACATTAATCTGGCATTGAAGGGTGTGAATTACCCCGGCCAACCTGCTCTTTTAAATACAGCTTTTAGCAAGTTTTGAAAGGAGAAGAGCAGAACTTGCTATGCCAATAATATCGAGTCTTCTGTGGCGAAGTGGTTTTTGCATAGAAAACAAAGCGGTCAGTTGAAGAGGAATAATATCAGTACTTTGTTTAAAACTGTGTGTAAAAAGCTGTCTCTTTATCATTAACAATAAGTTGTAAAACGTGAATGGGGAGTGACAGTCTTCAAGTTTGTGAGAAGATCGCGCCCTGGTGGAAGAAAGGCACGAACAGCTTACAGCACCTAGAATTACCAGGCAGTATTTAGAGTTAAACGGTGTGCAAAAGCTGCCTTTATGAATGAGCGAAAAAAAATATATATATAAAATAGTAAAACGTAAGGGGAGTGATAGATTTAAATTAATCGTGAAGTGGAGTGCCCCCTGTATAAAGTAAAAGTGAGAAAAGCTTACAGCACCAGGTATTCCCAGGAGGTCTCCCATCCAAGTACTAACCAGACCGTTCCCTGATTGTCTTCCGAGATCCGATGAGATCGGGCGTGTTCAGGCTGGCATGGCCATAAGCGAGAGATGCTACCAAAAACAGCCCTTTTGCATTACACGCGTCTATACATGCCAGTTGGTCCCATTGGATCCTACTCCTGTTTTTTTTTTTTTTTTATCTGACTCACACTGCAGCACCACCATCCAATCGGCAGCGCCGGACCCACACCAAACATTCACCAAACTACTCAGCCGCCAGCCTACCACAATTATTCCATTCTTTCCGCATCCGCACACTTCCTTCTCTTTAAGTCCTTTTCACTACCGCACAGGTTAATCGCCGCACGTCCCCCGACGGCAAACATTACTCCTTTGCCTACCTCATGCAGGCTTCTCTTAACGACCCTCTGTTATCAACTCCGCTGACAGCCACAAAATCTCCGCCGCACGAAGCCCACTGGTAGCTGCTGAATCACATGCTTCCCCAAAACGTCGCGCTGTCAGAACACTGGGAGCTACACACACCAACAAGTCCATACTGCAGGCTGCAGCCAGAACTATTTTCTACATTCAAACATAGACGGCCTCTTCTCTCTAAAAATTCACCAGACCGCTTCTACCACCAGCAAAGAAGTTTTCATCCCTAATTCTTCTGTGATTCCCACTAACCTAAACATTGAGCTGGCATTGAAGGGTGTGAATTACCCCGGCCAACCTGCTCTTTTAAATACAGCTTTTAGCAAGTTTTGAAAGGAGGAGAAGAGCAGATAATATGCCAATAATATCGAATATTCTGTGGCGAAGTGGTTTTTGCATAGAAAACAAAGCGTTGACTTTAAGAGGAATTATATCAGTACTTTGTTTAAAACTGTGTGTAAAAAGCTGTCTCTTTATTATTAACAATAAGTTGTAAAACGTGAATGTGGAGTGACAGTCTTCAAGTTTGTCAGAAGATCGCGCCCTGGTGGAATAAAGGCACGAACAGCTCACAGCACCTAGAATTACCAGGCAGTATTTAGAGTAAAACGGTTTCTAAAAGCTGCCTTTATGAATGAGAGAAAAAAATATATATATAAAATAGTAAAATGGAAGGGGAGTGATAGATTTAAATTAATCGTGAAGTGGAGCGCCCCTTGTATAAAGTAAAAGTGAGAAAAGCTTACAGCACGTGGTATTCCCAGGCAGTCTCCCATCCAAGTACTAACCAGACCCTACCCCACTTTGCTTCCGAGATCAGGCGTGTTCAGGGTGGTATGGCCGTAAGCGAGAGATGCTACCAAAAACAGCCCTTTTGCATTACACGCGTCTATACATGCCAGTTAGTCCCATTGGATCATACTCCTGGTTTTTTTTTTTTTTTATCTGACTCACACTGCAGCACCACCATCCAATCGGCAGCGCCGCACCCACACCAAACATTCACCAAACTACTCAGCCGGCAGCCTACCACAATTATTCCATTCTTTCCGCATCCGCACACTTCCTTCTCTTTAAGTCCTTTTCACTACCGCACAGGTTAATCGCCGCACGTCCCCCGCCGGCAAACATTACTCCTTTGCCTACCTCATGCAGGCTTCTCTTAACGACCCTCTGTTATCAACTCCGCTAACAGCCACAAAATCTCTGCCGCACGAAGCCCACTGGTAGCTGTTGAATCACATGCTTCCCCAAAACGTTACGCTGTCAGAACACTGGGAGCTACACACGCCAACAAGTCCATACTGCAGGCTGCAGCCAGAACAATTTTCTACATTGAAACATCGACGGCCTCTTCTCTCTAAAAATTCACCAGACCGCTTCTACCATCAGCAAAGAAGTTACCATCCCTAATTCCTCTGTGATTCCCACTAACCTAAACATTAATCTGGCTTTGAAGGGTGTGAATTACCCCGGCCAACCTGCTCTTTTAAATACAGCTTTTAGCAAGTTTTGAAAGGAGGAGAAGAGCAGACCTTGCTATGCCAAAAATATCAAGTCTTCTGTGGCGAAGTGGTTTTTGCATAGAAAACAAAGCGGTGAGTTGAAGAGGAATTATATCAGTTGTTGGGGAAAGCGCCCGGCGTTTCCACCCCTTCTCCACATTTATGAGACACACACAGGTTACAGTTTTACTTGCAAGGGTACCCACACTCTCTGCAATGCAAACTACAGCAGAATGTGTTACAAAGGGTGGTTCCCCTTGACTCCTTTATTTATAGTCAGTGGGAGGCGCAAGAGTCATGCAGAATAGGGAGGTGAGAGAAAGTTCTGGTTTTGCTAAGGTGGGAATGCTATTATTAATATAATCTAAAGTATGAGGCTAGGGGAAAACAAAATAATATATATACATATTTACATTCATTGCTGATCATACAGGAGTGATAACAAAATGATTAATAACAGTTTCTTCAACCTAACAGTCCCTCCTGTTTATCATGACAGTATGATCAAAAACATCAGTATTGTACAAGTTGCAAAAGCATTTCCAGTACAACTGTCATTTAGATCACATCATCATCATCCTAACTGTGGAGTACAGAAAACCATCAGGAGTCGTTCCTCCTGTTTATCATAGAAAAACATCTAATTCCGTTACTTCAGGTCCGAGCCCTGCACGGGTGCTTTCGGCTCAGCCGTCATTATGAATTACATGTCTTCTTCATCGCTATCGCTGGAAACAGGCTCTGTCTCCATATTCTGAGTAAGGGAGAGAAACATTGTACTGTGTGTCCGAAAAGCAGCATTAAGAGCTTGATTAATAAACATTTTCAAACATGGTATAACAGTTATAAAACAACAGAAAAACAAAATAAAAAACAAAACAAAAGAAAATATAAGTGAAACAATACTTTGGTACCCTATACCTGCAAAAGATGCGGCACATTTGGCCTGTGACATATTCATGGGTTTTCCATATACAGTGGGTCGTTCACTATGAGTAGGCATCACAGAACAAACATAGCAATTCGTCACATTTTTTGCTGTTACAGTGTCATGTACATATCGATACCAGTAGTTCTTCATGAACGGGTGTGAGTGGTCAGCAGGCAACGGGCGCAGATGGAAGTCGTCATGGGTCCATCGCCGTAGGTGTTGCAATGGAGCTAGTGGGAGCAAGGACAACCATACAAGTCCAACAACAAGAATGACCCCTAGAGTCACCTTACCACATCCCCACCCCGTCAGAGCCATCCTAATAGAGTGCAGTTCAGTTGTTTTCTTCACCGGGTTGAGACAGCAGCACCCTATTGGTTACTGTGCCTTTGTAGCGGACTTCCACTGCTACTCTGTCGCTGAGGCCTCTGATAAGGGCTTGATGGGTTTACAGTGACTTTTGTGTATTGTTGGAGAAAGCGTCAGGCTTTCCACTCCAACTCTGCACACAGGACCAAACTACAATACAGTATATGTTGGAGAAAGCGACAGGCTTTCCACTCCAACTCTGTACACACCATTAATTACGAGACAACACACTTAGAGTTTTACTTGCACAAGGGTAACCACACTCTCTGCATGCTAGGCTACAAAGGAATGTGTTACAAAGGGTGGTTCCCCTTGGCACCTTTATTTATAGTCAATGGGGGGCAGGGGTCTTGGAGTGAGAACAAAGAAAAGACTGTGAGAGTAAGAAGAAGTTCTGGTTTTACTCAGGTGGACAACTATTTAAACACGTGCTCAGGATACGTGTAAACTAATATAATCTAAAGTATGAAGGTAAAGGAAAACAAAATAATGTATATACATATTTACACTCATTGCTGATTATACAGAAATGATAACAAATGATTACTAACAGTTTCTTCAACCTAACAGTCCCTCCTGTTTATCATGACAGTATGATCAGAAGCATCAGTATTGTACAAATTGCAAAAACACTTTCAGCACAACCGTCATTCAGATCACATCATCATCATTATTAAGAGGGCTAGACAAGGTTAGTAAATCCATTCGTTCTTCTGCAGTGTATAGCAGAAAAACAGAACTAAAAGTATGTTGTATCATGGAACGGAGGCAGGGTATAATACAAATGAAACAACAACATACAAATAATAATGTAACAAGAATGGGGAGTGAGAACTTTAGCAGTAACTGCCACCAGGACCCAGTAAGAAACCAATTCAACCATGAGGGGCCAGCATGAGGGTCTAAGGTCATGATCTTTTGAAGTTCTCGCAGACGGTCCAAGGCTGTAGTCATGTTGGGTGAGTGCACATTATCGGGAATATATGTACAGCAGGTATTATTTAAAAGCACGCACACACCACCTTGTGCAGCAGTAAGTATGTCTAAAACCATTCTATTCTGAATGACCATCTGTTTAATAGCATCTATCTCACCATTCTGTTGCTCATTTATTATGATGGAGTTATTTATGAACAGCCCCAAACGATAATCAATAGTTTCTAATCGTAACGTATTCTTTGCTGTTCCTACCCAGGGAAAAAGAGACATTAATACTTTCTGGTCTGTAGACCAATGTTTGAACTCCTGGGGAACATCTGAACCCCAGACACTGTCATGAGGACGGAGAGAAGCTGTAGTTATGATGAACCGGCGCCTGCGGTTCGCTGGTGTAGACGACAGTGACACCAGGAAAGTATGGTCTGACACAAAGATTGGAGCGCACACACCATACCAGTTATAGGGCAAAACGAAATATGCGCGGGGTCCACATAACCAAGCTACTCCTTGCACCCAGTAGGTGCCATTACTAGATCCACTTATGTTTACCGGGGCACCTTCTCCGTGTACTAGTATTTGGGCACAGTTGGTGGTGTTCCCCATATGATGGGTGCCGTTCATTTGGTCATAACACATTGAGTGATTAAATGTTTTAGGGTCCATGTTCAGGTGGACAGATAAAGGTAAGGATATATTTGACACTTTTATAGCAAAATCGATCCAAAACTGCTGTGCACATACGCCATTATCCAAACCAGCAGTATATGGATCTGTATCATTTATTTTTATATTATCATGCTGATAGCCTACACCTGCAAAAGAGGCAGCACACTTTGCTTGTGACTTATTCATAGGTTTCCCATATATAGTTAATCCATCGGCATGAGATGGCATGTGGGTACAGACATAACAATTAGTTAAATTGTCTTTCTTTGCTGAATCATAAACATAACGGTACCAGTAGTTTTGTAGGAAAGGATGGGTCTCATTTGTGGAGATAGGTCTCAGGTGGGAGCCGTCATGTGTCCATCTAGGTGGGCGAAACACCTGCTCTGGTGAGTGCAGAAGCAGACCAACAATTCCCATAAAGAGAATTACACCGAGAGTTACCTTACCACATCCCCACCCAATCAGAGCCATTCTAAATGGAGTGCAGATCAGCTGTTTTCTTCACCGGGTTGAGACGTCAGTATCCTATTGATTGCTGCGCCTTTGTAGCGGACTTCCACTGCTACTCCGAAGGTACAGAGGTCTCTGATACGGGCTTGATGGGCTTACAGTGACTCTTATGTATCCAAGAAGGTCGCTCTGCTATCTTCACCGCTGTTGGTGTTGTGAGGAGGACTTGATAAGGTCCGTCCCACCGAGGCGTGCTCCAATCCTTTCGCAACAGGACCTTGACCAGGATCCAATCTCCTGGCTGCAGATTATCCTGTTGAACAGAAACAGAATTTACTGGCAGACTACTGGGGTTATGTTTTTGTTGTGATGATAATAGCTTACGCATCCAATCGGCTAACGTATTTTCTCTGTCTGCTTTTCCTATATCACTCATTTCGGTTGCTAAGGGAAACGGTCTACCATACACAATTTCAAATGGTGTCAATCCTGCAGGAGTGGGAGTTATTCTCATCCATAATTTTACTAGAGACAAACATTCTGGCCACGGTCTTTTTGTCTCTTCCACTGTCTTTCTGAGCCTTGTTTTAATGGTGCCGTTAGTTCTCTCCACTAAGCCTGCGCTCTGGGGGTGATAAGCACAATGATTTTTGATCGTAAACCCGAGTGCTTGTGAGCAAAGGGACATGGTTTGATTCACAAAATGAGTCCCATTGTCCGATCTTATAATATGAGGTATGCCATAGGTAGGGAAATAATGGCCTACCAAACATTTTGCAACGGTCATTGCATCACAGTGTTTTACAGGGTATATTTCTACCCACTTAGAAAAGGTGTCTATAATGACTAGGCAACACTTCTTCCCTTGTGACCAAGATAATTCAATGAAATCCATATGTACAATTTGAAATGGATACTCAGCTGCGGGAAACTGGCCACGTTTTGGCCTTATGTTGCCTTGTGCATTGTGTTTACAGCAAATTAAGCACGCTCGACAAAATTGTTTTGCATAATCAGAAAAATTTATAGTATAAAAGTATTGTTGAATAATATGTACCATCCCTCCTGTTGAGACATGGGTGTTTCCATGGCTCACTAAGGCAGCTGTCTTGTATAAATTTTTTGGTAGGATGGGCTTGTCATTCATATAATAAGTTTTCCCTTGCTGTATTGCTCCTCTCTTAATCCAGCTCTGTATTTCTGTTTTAGGTGCATGAGTCTGTGCATCACATAGTACATCACTATCTATCAACAAGACATCTGTAACATTTAAGGCAGGTTGTTTTTGTGCAGCACCTTTCGCCGTCACGTCCGCAAAACTGTTTCCTTTAGCTATTGCGGAAGCATCAGTTTGGTGTGCCTTACATTTGCATATCGCAAGGCAATTTGGTAATTGCACAACATCTAACAACCTGAGTAATAGGTTCGTATGAGTTAAAGATGTTCCTTGCGATGTCTTGAATCCTCTATTTTTCCACACTCTTGCATGGTGATGAACAGCTCCAAACACATATTGACTATCAGTGTATATTGTAAGTGGCTTGTTTTTGAAGAGCTCACATGCCCTAATTACAGCATAGAGTTCAGCCGCTTGTGCTGAACAAGCAGGGGGAAGTGCATTGGCCTCCAACACTTCAGTAGATGTAACTACAGCATATCCGACCTTGTTCTTCCCCATGTCATTTTTTGATGCTGATCCATCTACAAAAACAACCGTTGAATCTGGTATTGGGGTCTGTAAAATATCTGCTCTTGGTTTGGTTTGTTCTTCCACAACTGCTTTGCACGAATGTGGCTCTCCATCTTCCGCTGTCGGAAGAAGGGTGCTAGGGTTGAGAGGACCACATCGCTGTATTGTGATGTTTGACTGTGAAAGCAGGAGTGAGACTAGGGTCAGATGTCTAACATGTGTGAGGAATGGCAGTGGCGTCTGCAGTAAAACTAAAGAAACTGAATGTGGCACCTTCAAAGTGAGTGGGTGACACAACACTAATTCTGCTGATAATTTCACTGCTTCTGCAGCAGCTGCACATGCCTGCAAACACTGCGGAAAACCAGCTGCCACTGCATCTAATCGTTTAGAATAGAACGCTAATGGCCTCTCTTTTGCGCCGAATGGCTGTGTTAATACTGCCTTCATATACCCTTGATTTGCATCAACACATAGGGTAAATGGTTGTTGATAATCTGGCAGAGCAAGTGTCACATTAGTTTGTAACATCATTTTTAAGTTTGTGAATGCCAATTCTCCTTCTTTTGTCCACTGAATTTTATCTTTCAGTGCCATGTCCTTCCCATAAATCAGGGTTTGTAAAGGTTGAACGAGTGCAGCATAATCAGGTAACCATTCCCTGCAATAATTGCAAAGTCCTAAGAAGGACATCATTTGCTGTTTAGTCTTTGGCTTTGGTGCCTCTTGTATTGCCTGTTTTCTAGTTTCTAATAATGATCGACCTTGTTGGGAGAGTTTATGTCCAAGATATATAACTTCCTCTCTGCAATACTGTAACTTTTGTTTTGATGCTTTATGTCCTGTATCATACAAATGCTGTAACACTAACAGTGTGGCTTCTTTGCAATGCTGTTTTGTATCTGAAGCAATTAATATATCATCTACATACAGTAGCACTTGACTATGGGATGGTATTTTACAGGAACTCATTGAATAGCGTAGTGCCATTGTATATACATGTGGACTTTCTGAAAACCCTTGAGGGAGTCTAGTGTATGTGTATTTATGTCCTTTATAAGTGAAACCAAATAAGTGTTGTGAATCAGGATGTAGTGGTACTGAGAAAAAGGCATTACTCAGATCCACTACTGAAAAATACTTCTTGTCAGGGGACAAGGAATTTAACAAAAGGTGTGGATTAGGCACATCTGGTGCAGCATGTTGTACTATTTCATTTACTGGTCTTAAATCCTGCACCATGCGCCATTTCCCTGTATGTCCCTTCTGGACGGGGAATATAGGAGTATTGCAAGTGGCCTCAGGAGCCTCTCGCAATATTCCTGATGCCAACATATCCTGCACTACAGGGGCTATACCTTTCTCTGCTTCAGGTTTTAACGGGTATTGTCTAACTACCGGACGGTGTTCTGATTTCACAATTACTTTGTAAGGTGGAAACCCCTTTACCAGTCCTACATCAGTGGGGGAGGACGACCACAACCCTTCCGGGAGGCGATCTAGATCTGGACATGATCCCTCCTCCAGGGTTGGAAAAATTTGTCAGGTTGGGTCCTGCAAGTGTGTGGTGAGAGTGGTTTGAACTCTCCATCCCAAAGGAAACCGCCACACATTGTGTTTTTTGTCATAGCTCCAAAAGGAGCCAGGTACGGGTTGGTAGTCATTGTAACTGTGCATGGAATCTCGTAAGAACATCTCTACGTCCCTCCACTGCATCTGAGGTGGTTTTGATAGAGATACGTGTGGTGTTTCCCCTCTGAACACAGCCTGTTGTTTATTAGATAAGATGACTGAAGCAGCAGAAAAGCCAGTAGTGGAGTTAACATATATATGTTGTAAGGTGATACAAGTGTCTTGAAGGGCATGAAACGTTTTGTCATAGGCATAATCTGGTCCTAGGGTGCCTTTGTACCACATAGTGACGTGTAAGGCATCGCCAGGCATGAACTGGGTTTGTTTAGGGGACTGCTTTTCTCTAGTTTTTCTCAATATTTCACGTGTCTGTGCTGTCCCCCCCAGATCTAGGGACCAATAATACTGTGGAGCTGACATGCCATGTATCACGAAAGTTTGCTTTTCTACTATAGCCTTCATGCCAGTGGGTGTTGCAATCACACTAATACCCATTTGTATCATAAGATCCCTTCCTAACAGATTGACTGGACATGAAGGGCTTATTAGCACTTGGGCGTGACATTCTAACTCTGTTTCCTCATCTTTTATGCTAACTGGATTTGTCAATTGATGACTTTCAGCTTGGCCTCCTGCAGTTCGGATATTTATGGAGGACGAAGAAAAGGTGACCCTTGGAGGGCTAGTGGTTAACACTGTCCTACAGGCTCCTGTATCACATAGGCACTCATATATTTTCCCATTTATAATAAGCCTTCGTTTTGGTAGTTCTTCAAGTTGTTTTAGTGCTAGCAGTTGGCAAACTGCTTGCAAATCTATCTCTTCTGTCTCATCCTGTTTTTGCAGCTTATCTGGCTCTTTTGATAGTTCACAGGCTAATTGTCATTGATTCTCTGTGGAATTTGGGTTGTTTATAAACTTGGTTCTACATTGCCTAGCTAAGTGCCCAAGTTTTCCGCATGTCCAGCAAGTGTTATCTTGCTGTAATAAATTTCGCTGATTGCTCCTAAAAGCACCTCTCCCCCTTCCTCGGCCTCGTGACCTTCCTCTGAACCCTCCCCTCCCCGGAGGATTCATATGTATTATTGCAACAGTATCATTAGCAGCAAACACTGCGTCTGATTTCTGTTTTTGTGCTGTATGGGCGTGTTGGGCATATTCTAGGGCTTGCTGTACTGAACCAGTATTCTGATGTACCCAGTGTTTATCTATGTATCTCTTCAGTTCAGGTTTTAGCCCTGTGATGAACGCACGTTTTAACTGTTGCTGATAAACTCCTCCATTTTCCTCATTATAAGGAATTCCTGAATTCCCTCTAAACACCACTCTCATCCTATCCATAAAATCCTCTGGCTCTTCTCCATCTTTTTGCTTGCATTGTGCAATTCTGCCATAATCTGCTCGTCTCATAAACACTGTCTCTATCCTTCCATGTAATTGCTGCATACTCTGTTGCAGAGCTTGTGAATTATGTGCAAGTGGTTGATTGTCTGGTCCATGACCAGTAAAGTCTCCTGCTACTCTTCCCCATTTATGATTGAACAGCTGTCTTAAACATTGGAACATTTCTCTACCATTCAGGTGGAAACTGCTCTGTAGTTCCAATATTGCTGTCCAAAATTCTGGTACCCCTTCATCAACAGGAGGTATTCCCTTTAATGCTGCCGTTCTATCTTCAGCTGTCCATGGTCTATAGACTAACATTGTTTCAGGTCCTCCATCTGGCTCTCTATTAGGGTTTGCCACCTCCACTAGGGGGCATTGTAATTCTATTTCTTCCTCTTCACTATCAATATCAATGCCTTCATTTCGCGGATGCCATCGAATCTTAGCCGTAGCTAGATCGCGCACAGGGTATAACGTAGGATCTCTACTCCTAGTTATAATGGGGGAAGAAGGAAGAGCTGATGGCTTCTTTGGTATTGTGCCCGTAGCTGATGGTTGTTTTATTTCCCTTCTATCTACGGGTTGCATGGGGGCAGGCAATAGTGGTGGTGTTGGTGGTCTATTTTCTCTATGTTTTATTTTGGCCACCGTCTCATCATCTAAAGTGATTAGAGCGGCTGCAGTTAATTTATCCTTTCTATCATCCTTTTTCTGCTTTCTACGTACATCTCTTAACTTACTTTGTTCCAACCAATTATCTGAATACTTATATTCTTTTTTCCTTTTCTCCAATTTTCCTTTCTTCAAGGTTTGTAACATTTCTAGTCTTAAATTTCCTTGTAATTTTAAGATATCTGGAGTGTGGAGTTTCCCTTCAAACCCATGTTTTTTTCTCCACCTCTGATTACTTATTTGTCCTGAACCTGGTTTATATCCTTCCATAAACTTCTCATCTCCCTCTAGTTCAATCCTCTTACTCTGATTCTTTCCCATTTTTTTTCTTTCCCGTCTCCGCACTACACAGGTCCTGGGTGGAAATTCACTGGTACAAGATATATGGGAGGACACCAATACGGCCTTCTACTACACGCTGTTCGTGCAGCGGTATCGGTTTTCAGGGATGAAACCCGTCCTTGATCCTTCAATCACCAGTACTTCTTTCCCACCAGGCAAAATAAGAAATGGACTGACAGAAGCAACTCTAAGCCTCTATAATAGTCTTAGTCCAGTCATTCACACAATACATGCATGTTCATATTTCGCTTAATTACGGCTAAGCCTAACCCCTTTTCTGCTTAATTACGGCTAAGCCTAACCCCTTTTCTGCTTAATTACGGCTAAGCCTAACCCACGTCAATTGACCCGGTTATTTCGCTGAATAACCTTTGTTGTCTCACCTGTCCCGTGTGCCTGTGTTCCGCCACCGAGGTCCGTCAGACATCACCAGACGTCGAGCGCAGTTCTAACCACCGGCCTGATGACGAATTCACGTCACAGGTCTTTTTTGCACCCGTCTCCGAGTGGCTGCCGGCAGGCTTCAGTGTCGCTCCTCTCGGCGTGCTGGCGATGTCGTCAGGTGTCCTCGGATCCGGCTCGAAGGACCAAATTATATGTTGGAGAAAGCGTCAGGCTTTCCACTCCAACTCTGCACACAGGACCAAACTACAATACAGTATATGTTGGAGAAAGCGACAGGCTTTCCACTCCAACTCTGTACACACCATTAATTACGAGACAACACACTTAGAGTTTTACTTGCACAAGGGTAACCACACTCTCTGCATGCTAGGCTACAAAGGAATGTGTTACAAAGGGTGGTTCCCCTTGGCACCTTTATTTATAGTCAATGGGGGGCAGGGGTCTTGGAGTGAGAACAAAGAAAAGACTGTGAGAGTAAGAAGAAGTTCTGGTTTTACTCAGGTGGACAACTATTTAAACACGTGCTCAGGATACGTGTAAACTAATATAATCTAAAGTATGAAGGTAAAGGAAAACAAAATAATGTATATACATATTTACACTCATTGCTGATTATACAGAAATGATAACAAATGATTACTAACAGTTTCTTCAACCTAACATGTATCCAGGAAGGTCGTTCTGCTATTTTCACAGCTGTTGGTGTTGTGAGGAGGACTTGATAAGGACCGTCCCACCGGGGTGTGCTCCACTCCTTCCGCAACAGGACCTTGACCAGGATCCAATCCCCTGGCTGCAAGTTATCCTGTTGGTTAGAAACAGAATTTACTGGCAGACTACTGGGGCTATGTTTTTGTTGTGATGATAGCAACTTTCGCATCCAATTAGCCAATGTATTTTCTCTGTCCGCTTTCCCTATATCACTCATTTCGGTTGCTAGGGGAAACGGCCTTCCGTACACTATCTCAAAAGGTGTTAATCCTGCAGGAATGGGAGTTATTCTCATCCACAATTTTACTAGAGACAAACATTCTGGCCACGGCCTTTTTGTCTCTTCCATTGTTTTTCTGAGCCTTGTTTTAATAGTGCCGTTAGTTCTCTCCACTAAGCCTGCACTCTGAGGGTGATAAGCACAATGATTCTTAAGCGTAAAACCTAATGCTTGTGAACAAAGGGACATGGTCTGATTTACAAAATGAGTCCCATTGTCTGATCTTATAATATGAGGTATGCCATAAGTAGGGAAATAATGGCCTACCAAACATTTTGCAACAGTCATTGCATCACAGTGCTTTACAGGGTATATTTCTACCCACTTAGAAAAGGTGTCTATAATGACTAGACAGTACTTCTTCCCTTGTGACCAAGATAATTCAATAAAATCCATATGTACAACTTGAAACGGGTACTCAGCTACAGGGAACTGGCCACGTTTTGGTCTCATGTTACCCTGTGCATTATGTTTACAGCAAATTAAGCATGTTCTACAAAATTGCTTTGCATAATCAGAAAAATTTATAGCATAAAAGTATTGCTGGATAATATGTACCATCCCTCCTGTTGAGACATGAGTATTTCCATGGCTCACTAAGGCAGCTGTTTTGTATAAGTTTTTTGGTAGGATGGGCTTGTCATTCATATAGTAAACTTTCCCTTGCTGTATTGCTCCTCTCTTGATCCAACTCTGTATTTCTGTTTTAGGAGCATAAATCTGTGCATCACACAGCACATCACTATCTATGAAAAGAATGTCTGCCACTGATAAGGTGGGCTGTTTCAGGGCCGCTTCTTTGGCAGTTTTATCTGCAAAGTTGTTTCCTTTAGCTATTGTGGAAGCATCGGTTTGGTGTGCTTTACATTTGCACAGTGCAAGGCGAGTCGGTAATTGTACAACATCTAATAATCTAAGTAGTAAGTTTGTGTGAGTTAGAGACGTTCCCTGCGATGTTTTAAAACCTCTATTTTTCCACACTCTTGCATGGTGATGAACAGCTCCAAACACATATTGACTATCAGTGTATATAGTAAGTGACTTATTTTTGAATAGCTCGCATGCCCTAATTACAGCATAGAGTTCAGCCGCTTGTGCTGAACAAGCAGGTGGGAGTGCATTGGCCTCTAACACTTCAGTAGATGTAACTACAGCATACCCGACCTTATTTTTTTCCATATCATTTTTTTGATGCTGATCCATCTACATAAACAACCATTGAATCTGATATTGGGGTCTGTAAAATATCTGCTCTGGGTTTTGTTTGCTCTTCCACAACTGCTTTGCACGAATGTGGCTCTCCATCTTCCGTTGTCGGAAGAAGGGTGCTAGGGTTAAGAGGACCACATCGCTGTATAGTAATGTTTGACTGTGAAAGCAGGAGTGAGACTAAGGTCAGATGTCTAGCATGTGTGAGGAACGGAAGCGGCGTCTGCAGTAAAACTAATGAAACTGAATGTGGCACCTTCAGGGTGAGTGGGTGACACAACACTAATTCTGCTGATAATTTTACTGCTTCTGCAGCAGCTGCACATGCTTGCAAACATTGTGGAAAACCAGCTGCTACTGCATCTAATCGTTTAGAATAGAATGCTAGTGGTCTTTCCTTTGTCCCGAACGGCTGTGTTAATACCGCTTTCATATAACCTTGATTAGCATCAACACATAAGGTAAATGGTTGTTGATAATCTGGTAAGGCAAGTATCACATTTGTTTGTAGCATCATTTTTAAGTTTGTGAATGCCAATTCTCCTTCTTTTGTCCACTGAATTTTATCTTTTAAGGCCATGTCTTTCCCATAAATTAAGGTTTGCAGAGGTTGAACGAGTGCGGCATAATCAGGTAGCCATTCTCTGCAATAATTACAAAGTCCTAAGAAGGACATCATTTGCTGTTTAGTCTTTGGCTTTGGTGCCTCTTGTATTGCCTGTTTTCTAGTTTCTAATAATGATCGACCTTGTTGGGAGAGTTTATGTCCAAGATATATAACTTCCTCCCTGCAATATTGTAATTTTTGTTTTGATGCTTTATGTCCTGTATCATATAAATGCTGTAACACCAACAGTGTGGCTTCCTTACAATGCTGTTTTGTATCTGAAGCAATTAATATATCATCTACATACAGTAGCACTTGACTATGGGATGGTATTTTACAGGTACTCATAGAATATCTAAGGGCCATGGTATATACATGTGGACTTTCTGAAAACCCTTGAGGGAGTCTAGTATATGTGTATTTTTTTCCCTTATAGGTGAAACCAAATAAATGTTGAGAATCAGAGTGTAATGGTACTGAGAAAAATGCATTACTGAGATCAACTACTGAGAAGTAACTTTTATCAGGGGTTAATGAGTTGAGCAATAAGTGTGGGTTGGGCACGTCTGGTGCTGCGTGTTGCACTATGTTATTAACTGGTCTTAAATCCTGCACCATGCGCCATTTCCCTGTATGTCCCTTCTGGACAGGGAAGATAGGAGTATTGCAAGTGGCCTCAGGAGCCTCTCGCAATATTCCTGATGCCAACATATCCTGCACTACAGGGGCTATACCTTTCTCTGCCTCAGGTTTTAACGGGTATTGTCTAACTACCGGGCGGTGTTCTGATTTCACAATTACTTTGTATGGTGGGAACCCCTTTACCAGTCCTACATCAGTGGGGGAGGACGACCACAACCCTTCCGGGAGGTGATCTAGATCTGGACATGATCCCCCCTCCAGAACAGAAAAAATTTGTCAGGTTGGGTCCTGCAAGTGTGTGGTGAGAGTGGTTTGAACTCTCCATCCCAAAGGGAACCGCCACACATTGTGTTTTTTGTCATAGCTCCAACAGGAGCCAGGTACGGGTTGGTAGTCATTGTAACTGTGCATGGAATCTCGTAAGAACATCCTGTGAAGTCTCCCGCTACACGTCCCCATTTATGGGTAAACAACTGTCTTAGGCATCGGTACATTTCCCTGCCGTTCAAATGAAAACTACTTTGTAATTCTAGGATGGCAGTCCAAAACTCGGGTACCCCTTCTTCAACCGGGGGTATTCCTTTTAAAGCCGCTGTTCTATCCTCAGCGGTCCAGGGTCTATATACTAACATAGTTTCGGGTCCTGTATTATTTGGGCCTCGATTTGGATTTGCCACTTCTACGAGGGGACACTGCCATTCTACCTCCTCTTGTTCTGTGTTATTTTTTGGATGCCATTGTACTTTAGCTGTGGCCAAATCTTTTACAGGATATAGAGAGGGATCAGACCCTCGAGTTAACATGCGAGATGGTTCCACCCCCCCCCCCCTTGCTTCTTGTCTATCTGTGGCTGGAACCAGCGCCGGTGCAGGCACCGGAATTTGTGGGGGCGGTGGAGGAGCTGGAGGGGCAGAAGGTCTTGCTGCCGTTTCTTCGTCTAGTGTGATTAAAGCCACCTGCAGTTTTTTCTCCTTATTTCTCTTTTTCTGTTGTCTCTTATTATCTCTTAGTTTACTCTGTTCTAACCATGCATCAGAGAAAACGTATTCCTTTTTTCTATCTTGGCCTTTTTTATTATTGGTAGTCTGTAACATCTCCAGTTTTAAGTTTCCCTGTAACTTTAATATATCTGGAGTGTGGAGTTTTCCTTCAAACCCATGTTTTTTCCTCCATCTCTGACTACTTATTTGTCCTGATCCTGGTTTATATCCTTCCATAAACTTCTCATCTCCCTCTAGTTTGATTTGTTTACTCAGATTTTTTCCCATTGTTACCTTTTATTGAATACACTACAAAACATAAAAAATCCTAAAAGCAAGTCCCTGGCATGAGACCTCAGGAGGACACCAACACGGCCTTCTACTGCTCACTATTAGAGCAGCGGTGTTAGTTTTCAGGGATGAAACCCGTCCTTTATCCTTCAGTCACCAGTATGTTGTTGCTTTTAGGGTGGATCGTGTAGGTTAATCTAAAACCTATAAAAACACATCCACATACATCAATATATATATTTCCAATAACGCCTACTTTCTCTCCCGGTTAATTTCGGCTAACCTCAACCACATGCATGTCTTGGCCACCTACTTATTTAGGTGCCGTATGTCTCACTTGGCCACCTACTCACTTAGGTGCCATATCTCTCACCTGTATAGTGTGCTCTCTGTTCCGTCACCGAGGTCCTTCAGACATCACCAGACGTCGAGCGCAGTTCTAACCACCGGCCTGATGACGAATTCACATCACAGGTCTTTCTTGCACCCGACTTCGAGTGGCTGTCGACAGACTTCGGTGTCGCTTCTCTCGGCGTACTGGAGACGTCTTCGGGGTTCCTCGGATCCGGCTCGAAGGACCAAATTCTATGTTGGGGAAAGCGCCCGGCGTTTCCACCCCAACTCCACATTTATGAGACACACACAGGTTACAGTTTTACTTGCAAGGGTACCCACACTCTCTGCAATGCAAACTACAGCAGAATGTGTTACAAAGGGTGGTTCCCCTTGACTCCTTTATTTATAGTCAGTGGGAGGCGCAAGAGTCATGCAGAATAGGGAGGTGAGAGAAAGTTCTGGTTTTGCTAAGGTGGGAATGCTATTATTAATATAATCTAAAGTATGAGGCTAGGGGAAAACAAAATAATATATATACATATTTACATTCATTGCTGATCATACAGGAGTGATAACAAAATGATTAATAACAGTTTCTTCAACCTAACATCAGTACTTTGTTTAAAACTGTGTGTAAAAAGCTGTCTCTTTATTATTAACAATAAGTTGTAAAACGTGAATTGGGAGTGACAGTCTTCAAGTTTGTGAGAAGATCGTGCCCTGGTGGAATAAAGGCACGAACAGCTTACAGCACCTAGAATTACCAGGCAGTATTTAGAGTAAAACGTGTGTAAAAGCTGCCTTTATGAATGAGAGAAAAAAGAAATATATAAAATAGTAAAATGGAAGGGGAGTGATAGATTTAAATTAATCGTGAGGTGGAGTGCCCCCTGTATAAAGTAAAAGTGAGAAAAGCTTACAGCACGTGGTATTCCCAGGTAGTCTCCCATCCAAGTACTAACCAGACCCTACCCCGCTTAGCTTCCGAGATCAGACGAGATCGGGCGTGTTCAGGGTGGTATGGGCATAAACGAGAGCTGTGAACAAAAACAGCCCTTTTGCATTACACGCCTCTATACATGCCAGTTAGTCCCATTGGATCCTACTCCTGTTTTTTATTTTTTTTATCTGACTCACACTGCAGCCCCACCATCCAATCGGCAGCGCCGGACCCACACCAAACATTCACCAAACTACTCAGCCGGCAGCCTACCACAATTATTCCATTCTTTCCGCATCCGCACACTTCCTTATTTTTAACTCCTTTTCACTACCGCACAGGTTAATCGCCGCACGTCCCCCGCCGGCAAACATTACTCATTTGCCTACCGCATGCAGGCTTCTCTTAAAGACCCTCTGTTATCAACTCCGCTAACAGTCACAAAATCTCCGCCGCACGAAGCCCACTGGTAGCTGCTGAATCATTTGCTTCCCCAAAACGTCGCGCTGTCAGAACACTGGGAGCTATACACGCCAACAAGTCTATACTGCAGGCTGCAGCCAGAACAATTTTCTACATTCAAACATCGACGGCCTCTTCTCTCTAAAAATTCACCAGACCGCTTCTACCACCAGCAAAGAAGTTTCCATCCCTAATTCTTCTGTGATTCCCACTAACCTAAACATTAATCTGGCATTGAAGGGTGTGAATTACCCCGGCCAACCTGCTCTTTTAAATACAGCTTTTAGCAAGTTTTGAAAGGAGGAGAAGAGCAGATAATATGCCAATAATATCGAGTCTTCTGTGGCGAAGTGGTTTTTGCATAGAAAACAAAGTGGTGAGTTGAAGAGGAATTATATCAGTACTTTGTTTAAAACTGTGTGTAAAAAGCTGTCTCTTTATCATTAACAATAAGTTGTAAAACGTGAATGAGGAGTGACAGTCTTCAAGTTTGTGAGAAGATCGCGCCCTGGTGGAATAAAGGCACGAACAGCTTACAGCACCTAGAATTACCAGGAAGTATTTAGAGTAAAACGGTTTCTAAAAGCTGCCTTTATGAATGAGAGAAAAAAAATATATATATATAAAATAGTAAAATGGAAGGGGAGTGATAGATTTAAATTAATCGTGAAGTGGAGCGCCCCTTGTATAAAGTAAAAGTGAGAAAAGCTTACAGCACGTGGTATTCCCAGGCAGTCTCCCATCCAAGTACTAACCAGACCCTACCCCACTTAGCTTCCGAGATCAGACGAGATCGGGCGTGTTCAGGGTGGTATGGCCATAAGCGAGAGACACTACCAAAAACAGCCCTTTTGCATTACACGCGTCTATACATGCCAGTTAGTCCCATTGGATCATACTCCTGGTTTTTTTTTTTTTTTATCTGACTCACACTGCAGCACCACCATCCAATCGGCAGCGCCGCACCCACACCAAACATTCACCAAACTACTCAGCCGGCAGCCTACCACAATTATTCCATTCTTTCCGCATCCGCACACTTCCTTCTCTTTAAGTCCTTTTCACTACCGCACAGGTTAATCGCCGCACGTCCCCCGCCGGCAAACATTACTCCTTTGCCTACCTCATGCAGGCTTCTCTTAACGACCCTCTGTTATCAACTCCGCTAACAGCCACAAAATCTCTGCCGCACGAAGCCCACTGGTAGCTGTTGAATCACATGCTTCCCCAAAACGTTACGCTGTCAGAACACTGGGAGCTACACACGCCAACAAGTCCATACTGCAGGCTGCAGCCAGAACAATTTTCTACATTGAAACATCGACGGCCTCTTCTCTCTAAAAATTCACCAGACCGCTTCTACCATCAGCAAAGAAGTTTCCATCCCTAATTCCTCTGTGATTCCCACTAACCTAAACATTAATCTGGCATTGAAGGGTGTGAATTACCCCGGCCAACCTGCTCTTTTAAATACAGCTTTTAGCAAGTTTTGAAAGGAGGAGAAGAGCAGACCTTGCTATGCCAAAAATATCAAGTCTTCTGTGGCGAAGTGGTTTTTGCATAGAAAACAAAGCGGTGAGTTGAAGAGGAATTATATCAGTACTTTGTTTAAAACTGTGTGTAAAAAGCTGTCTCTTTATTATTAACAATAAGTTGTAAAACGTGAATTGGGAGTGACAGTCTTCAAGTTTGTGAGAAGATCGTGCCCTGGTGGAATAAAGGCACGAACAGCTTACAGCACCTAGAATTACCAGGCAGTATTTAGAGTAAAACGTGTGTAAAAGCTGCCTTTATGAATGAGAGAAAAAAGAAATATATAAAATAGTAAAATGGAAGGGGAGTGATAGATTTAAATTAATCGTGAGGTGGAGTGCCCCTGTATAAAGTAAAAGTGAGAAAAGCTTACAGCACTTGGTATTCCCAGGCAGTCTCCCATCCAAGTACTAACCAGACCCTACCCCGCTTAGCTTCCGAGATCAGACGAGATCGGGCGTGTTCAGGGTGGTATGGCCATAAACGAGAGCTGTGAACAAAAACAGCCCTTTTGCATTACACGCCTCTATACATGCCAGTTAGTCCCATTGGATCCTACTCCTGTTTTTTATTTTTTTTATCTGACTCACACTGCAGCCCCACCATCCAATCGGCAGCGCCGGACCCACACCAAACATTCACCAAACTACTCAGCCGGCAGCCTACCACAATTATTCCATTCTTTCCGCATCCGCACACTTCCTTATTTTTAACTCCTTTTCACTACCGCACAGGTTAATCGCCGCACGTCCCCCGCCGGCAAACATTACTCCTTTGCCTACCTCATGCAGGCTTCTCTTAACGACCCTCTGTTATCAACTCCGCTAACAGCCACAAAATCTCTGCCGCACGAAGCCCACTGGTAGCTGTTGAATCACATGCTTCCCCAAAACGTTACGCTGTCAGAACACTGGGAGCTACACACGCCAACAAGTCCATACTGCAGGCTGCAGCCAGAACAATTTTCTACATTGAAACATCGACGGCCTCTTCTCTCTAAAAATTCACCAGACCGCTTCTACCATCAGCAAAGAAGTTTCCATCCCTAATTCCTCTGTGATTCCCACTAACCTAAACATTAATCTGGCATTGAAGGGTGTGAATTACCCCGGCCAACCTGCTCTTTTAAATACAGCTTTTAGCAAGTTTTGAAAGGAGGAGAAGAGCAGACCTTGCTATGCCAAAAATATCAAGTCTTCTGTGGCGAAGTGGTTTTTGCATAGAAAACAAAGCGGTGAGTTGAAGAGGAATTATATCAGTACTTTGTTTAAAACTGTGTGTAAAAAGCTGTCTCTTTATTATTAACAATAAGTTGTAAAACGTGAATTGGGAATGACAGTCTTCAAGTTTGTGAGAAGATCGTGCCCTGGTGGAATAAAGGCACGAACAGCTTACAGCACCTAGAATTACCAGGCAGTATTTAGAGTAAAACGTGTGTAAAAGCTGCCTTTATGAATGAGAGAAAAAAGAAATATATAAAATAGTAAAATGGAAGGGGAGTGATAGATTTAAATTAATCGTGAGGTGGAGTGCCCCCTGTATAAAGTAAAAGTGAGAAAAGCTTACAGCACGTGGTATTCCCAGGCAGTCTCCCATCCAAGTACTAACCAGACCCTACCCCGCTTAGCTTCCGAGATCAGACGAGATCGGGCGTGTTCAGGGTGGTATGGCCATAAACGAGAGCTGTGAACAAAAACAGCCCTTTTGCATTACACGCCTCTATACATGCCAGTTAGTCCCATTGGATCCTACTCCTGTTTTTTATTTTTTTTATCTGACTCACACTGCAGCCCCACCATCCAATCGGCAGCGCCGGACCCACACCAAACATTCACCAAACTACTCAGCCGGCAGCCTACCACAATTATTCCATTCTTTCCGCATCCGCACACTTCCTTCTTTTTAACTCCTTTTCACTACCGCACAGGTTAATCGCCGCACGTCCCCCGTCGGCAAACATTACTCCTTTGCCTACCGCATGCAGGCTTCTCTTAAAGACCCTCTGTTATCAACTCCGCTAACAGTCACAAAATCTCCGCTGCACGAAGCCCACTGGTAGCTGCTGAATCACATGCTTCCCCAAAACGTCGCGCTGTCAGAACACTGGGAGCTATACACGCCAACAAGTCCATACTGCAGGCTGCAGCCAGAACAATTTTCTACATTCAAACATCGACGGCCTCTTCTCTCTAAAAATTCACCAGACCGCTTCTACCACCAGCAAAGAAGTTTCCATCCCTAATTCTTCTGTGATTCCCACTAACCTAAACATTAATCTGGCATTGAAGGGTGTGAATTACCCCGGCCAACCTGCTCTTTTAAATACAGCTTTTAGCAAGTTTTGAAAGGAGGAGAAGAGCAGATAATATGCCAATAATATCGAGTCTTCTGTGGCGAAGTGGTTTTTGCATAGAAAACAAAGTGGTGAGTTGAAGAGGAATTATATCAGTACTTTGTTTAAAACTGTGTGTAAAAAGCTGTCTCTTTATCATTAACAATAAGTTGTAAAACGTGAATGGGGAGTGACAGTCTTCAAGTTTGTGAGAAGATCGCGCCCTGGTGGAATAAAGGCACGAACAGCTTACAGCACCTAGAATTACCAGGAAGTATTTAGAGTAAAACGGTTTCTAAAAGCTGCCTTTATGAATGAGAGAAAAAAAATATATATATATAAAATAGTAAAATGGAAGGGGAGTGATAGATTTAAATTAATCGTGAAGTGGAGCGCCCCTTGTATAAAGTAAAAGTGAGAAAAGCTTACAGCACGTGGTATTCCCAGGCAGTCTCCCATCCAAGTACTAACCAGACCCTACCCCACTTAGCTTCCGAGATCAGACGAGATCGGGCGTGTTCAGGGTGGTATGGCCATAAGCGAGAGACACTACCAAAAACAGCCCTTTTGCATTACACGCGTCTATACATGCCAGTTAGTCCCATTGGATCATACTCCTGGTTTTTTTTTTTTTTTATCTGACTCACACTGCAGCACCACCATCCAATCGGCAGCGCCGCACCCACACCAAACATTCACCAAACTACTCAGCCGGCAGCCTACCACAATTATTCCATTCTTTCCGCATCCGCACACTTCCTTCTCTTTAAGTCCTTTTCACTACCGCACAGGTTAATCGCCGCACGTCCCCCGCCGGCAAACATTACTCCTTTGCCTACCTCATGCAGGCTTCTCTTAACGACCCTCTGTTATCAACTCCGCTAACAGCCACAAAATCTCTGCCGCACGAAACCCACTGGTAGCTGTTGAATCACATGCTTCCCCAAAACGTTACGCTGTCAGAACACTGGGAGCTACACACGCCAACAAGTCCATACTGCAGGCTGCAGCCAGAACAATTTTCTACATTGAAACATCGACGGCCTCTTCTCTCTAAAAATTCACCAGACCGCTTCTACCATCAGCAAAGAAGTTTCCATCCCTAATTCCTCTGTGATTCCCACTAACCTAAACATTAATCTGGCATTGAAGGGTGTGAATTACCCCGGCCAACCTGCTCTTTTAAATACAGCTTTTAGCAAGTTTTGAAAGGAGGAGAAGAGCAGACCTTGCTATGCCAAAAATATCAAGTCTTCTGTGGCGAAGTGGTTTTTGCATAGAAAACAAAGCGGTGAGTTGAAGAGGAATTATATCAGTACTTTGTTTAAAACTGTGTGTAAAAAGCTGTCTCTTTATTATTAACAATAAGTTGTAAAACGTGAATTGGGAATGACAGTCTTCAAGTTTGTGAGAAGATCGTGCTCTGGTGGAATAAAGGCACGAACAGCTTACAGCACCTAGAATTACCAGGCAGTATTTAGAGTAAAACGTGTGTAAAAGCTGCCTTTATGAATGAGAGAAAAAAGAAATATATAAAATAGTAAAATGGAAGGGGAGTGATAGATTTAAATTAATCGTGAGGTGGAGTGCCCCCTGTATAAAGTAAAAGTGAGAAAAGCTTACAGCACGTGGTATTCCCAGGCAGTCTCCCATCCAAGTACTAACCAGACCCTAACCCGCTTAGCTTCCGAGATCAGACGAGATCGGGCGTGTTCAGGGTGGTATGGCCATAAACGAGAGCTGTGAACAAAAACAGCCCTTTTGCATTACACGCCTCTATACATGCCAGTTAGTCCCATTGGATCCTACTCCTGTTTTTTATTTTTTTTATCTGACTCACACTGCAGCCCCACCATCCAATCGGCAGCGCCGGACCCACACCAAACATTCACCAAACTACTCAGCCGGCAGCCTACCACAATTATTCCATTCTTTCCGCATCCGCACACTTCCTTCTCTTTAAGTCCTTTTCACTACCGCACAGGTTAATCGCCGCACGTCCCCCGCCGGCAAACATTACTCCTTTGCCTACCTCATGCAGGCTTCTCTTAACGACCCTCTGTTATCAACTCCGCTAACAGCCACAAAATCTCTGCCGCACGAAACCCACTGGTAGCTGTTGAATCACATGCTTCCCCAAAACGTTACGCTGTCAGAACACTGGGAGCTACACACGCCAACAAGTCCATACTGCAGGCTGCAGCCAGAACAATTTTCTACATTGAAACATCGACGGCCTCTTCTCTCTAAAAATTCACCAGACCGCTTCTACCATCAGCAAAGAAGTTTCCATCCCTAATTCCTCTGTGATTCCCACTAACCTAAACATTAATCTGGCATTGAAGGGTGTGAATTACCCCGGCCAACCTGCTCTTTTAAATACAGCTTTTAGCAAGTTTTGAAAGGAGGAGAAGAGCAGACCTTGCTATGCCAAAAATATCAAGTCTTCTGTGGCGAAGTGGTTTTTGCATAGAAAACAAAGCGGTGAGTTGAAGAGGAATTATATCAGTACTTTGTTTAAAACTGTGTGTAAAAAGCTGTCTCTTTATTATTAACAATAAGTTGTAAAACGTGAATTGGGAATGACAGTCTTCAAGTTTGTGAGAAGATCGTGCTCTAGTGGAATAAAGGCACGAACAGCTTACAGCACCTAGAATTACCAGGCAGT
>NC_064534.1:35269456-35271956 GCF_023856365.1 Brienomyrus brachyistius
TGTTTTTTATTTTTTTTATCTGACTCACACTGCAGCCCCACCATCCAATCGGCAGCGCCGGACCCACACCAAACATTCACCAAACTACTCAGCCGGCAGCCTACCACAATTATTCCATTCTTTCCGCATCCGCACACTTCCTTCTTTTTAACTCCTTTTCACTACCGCACAGGTTAATCGCCGCACGTCCCCCGTCGGCAAACATTACTCCTTTGCCTACCGCATGCAGGCTTCTCTTAAAGACCCTCTGTTATCAACTCCGCTAACAGTCACAAAATCTCCGCTGCACGAAGCCCACTGGTAGCTGCTGAATCACATGCTTCCCCAAAACGTCGCGCTGTCAGAACACTGGGAGCTATACACGCCAACAAGTCCATACTGCAGGCTGCAGCCAGAACAATTTTCTACATTCAAACATCGACGGCCTCTTCTCTCTAAAAATTCACCAGACCGCTTCTACCACCAGCAAAGAAGTTTCCATCCCTAATTCTTCTGTGATTCCCACTAACCTAAACATTAATCTGGCATTGAAGGGTGTGAATTACCCCGGCCAACCTGCTCTTTTAAATACAGCTTTTAGCAAGTTTTGAAAGGAGGAGAAGAGCAGATAATATGCCAATAATATCGAGTCTTCTGTGGCGAAGTGGTTTTTGCATAGAAAACAAAGTGGTGAGTTGAAGAGGAATTATATCAGTACTTTGTTTAAAACTGTGTGTAAAAAGCTGTCTCTTTATCATTAACAATAAGTTGTAAAACGTGAATGGGGAGTGACAGTCTTCAAGTTTGTGAGAAGATCGCGCCCTGGTGGAATAAAGGCACGAACAGCTTACAGCACCTAGAATTACCAGGAAGTATTTAGAGTAAAACGGTTTCTAAAAGCTGCCTTTATGAATGAGAGAAAAAAAATATATATATATAAAATAGTAAAATGGAAGGGGAGTGATAGATTTAAATTAATCGTGAAGTGGAGCGCCCCTTGTATAAAGTAAAAGTGAGAAAAGCTTACAGCACGTGGTATTCCCAGGCAGTCTCCCATCCAAGTACTAACCAGACCCTACCCCACTTAGCTTCCGAGATCAGACGAGATCGGGCGTGTTCAGGGTGGTATGGCCATAAGCGAGAGACACTACCAAAAACAGCCCTTTTGCATTACACGCGTCTATACATGCCAGTTAGTCCCATTGGATCATACTCCTGGTTTTTTTTTTTTTTTATCTGACTCACACTGCAGCACCACCATCCAATCGGCAGCGCCGCACCCACACCAAACATTCACCAAACTACTCAGCCGGCAGCCTACCACAATTATTCCATTCTTTCCGCATCCGCACACTTCCTTCTCTTTAAGTCCTTTTCACTACCGCACAGGTTAATCGCCGCACGTCCCCCGCCGGCAAACATTACTCCTTTGCCTACCTCATGCAGGCTTCTCTTAACGACCCTCTGTTATCAACTCCGCTAACAGCCACAAAATCTCTGCCGCACGAAACCCACTGGTAGCTGTTGAATCACATGCTTCCCCAAAACGTTACGCTGTCAGAACACTGGGAGCTACACACGCCAACAAGTCCATACTGCAGGCTGCAGCCAGAACAATTTTCTACATTGAAACATCGACGGCCTCTTCTCTCTAAAAATTCACCAGACCGCTTCTACCATCAGCAAAGAAGTTTCCATCCCTAATTCCTCTGTGATTCCCACTAACCTAAACATTAATCTGGCATTGAAGGGTGTGAATTACCCCGGCCAACCTGCTCTTTTAAATACAGCTTTTAGCAAGTTTTGAAAGGAGGAGAAGAGCAGACCTTGCTATGCCAAAAATATCAAGTCTTCTGTGGCGAAGTGGTTTTTGCATAGAAAACAAAGCGGTGAGTTGAAGAGGAATTATATCAGTACTTTGTTTAAAACTGTGTGTAAAAAGCTGTCTCTTTATTATTAACAATAAGTTGTAAAACGTGAATTGGGAATGACAGTCTTCAAGTTTGTGAGAAGATCGTGCTCTGGTGGAATAAAGGCACGAACAGCTTACAGCACCTAGAATTACCAGGCAGTATTTAGAGTAAAACGTGTGTAAAAGCTGCCTTTATGAATGAGAGAAAAAAGAAATATATAAAATAGTAAAATGGAAGGGGAGTGATAGATTTAAATTAATCGTGAGGTGGAGTGCCCCCTGTATAAAGTAAAAGTGAGAAAAGCTTACAGCACGTGGTATTCCCAGGCAGTCTCCCATCCAAGTACTAACCAGACCCTAACCCGCTTAGCTTCCGAGATCAGACGAGATCGGGCGTGTTCAGGGTGGTATGGCCATAAACGAGAGCTGTGAACAAAAACAGCCCTTTTGCATTACACGCCTCTATACATGCCAGTTAGTCCCATTGGATCCTACTCCTGTTTTTTATTTTTTTTATCTGACTCACACTGCAGCCCCACCATCCAATCGGCAGCGCCGGACCCACACCAAACATTCACCAAACTACTCAGCCGGCAGCCTACCACAATT
>NC_064534.1:35281956-35284456 GCF_023856365.1 Brienomyrus brachyistius
AATCTGTTCTTTTAAATACAGCTTTTAGCAAGTTTTGAAAGGAGGAGAAGAGCAGATAATATGCCAATAATATCGAGTCTTCTGTGGCGAAGTGGTTTTTGCATAGAAAACAAAGTGGTGAGTTGAAGAGGAATTATATCAGTACTTTGTTTAAAACTGTGTGTAAAAAGCTGTCTCTTTATCATTAACAATAAGTTGTAAAACGTGAATGGGGAGGGACAGTCTTCAAGTTTGTGAGAAGATCGCGCCCTGGTGGAATAAAGGCACGAACAGCTTACAGCACCTAGAATTACCAGGAAGTATTTAGAGTAAAACGGTTTCTAAAAGCTGCCTTTATGAATGAGAGAAAAAAAAAATATATATGTAAAATAGTAAAATGGAAGGGGAGTGATAGATTTAAATTAATCGTGAAGTGGAGCACCCCCTGTATAAAGTAAAAATGAGAAAAGCTTACAGCACCTGGTATTCCCAGGTGGTCTCCCATCCAAGTACTAACCAGACCCTATCCTGCTTAGCTTCCGAGATCAGACGAGATCGGGCGTGTTCAGGGTGGTATGGCCGTAAGCGAGAGATGCTACCAAAAACAGCCCTTTTGCATTACACGCGTCTATACATGCCAGTTAGTCCCATTGGATCCAACTCCTGGTTTTTTATTTTTTTTATCTGACTCACACTGCAGCCCCACCATCCAATCGGCAGCGCCGGACCCACACCAAACATTCACCAAACTACTCAGCCGGCAGCCTACCACAATTATTCCATTCTTTCCGCATCCGCACACTTCCTTCTTTTTAACTCCTTTTCACTACCGCACAGGTTAATCGCCGCACGTCCCCCGCCGGCAAACATTACTCCTTTGCCTACTGCATGCAGGCTTCTCTTAACGACCCTCTGTTATCAACTCCGCTAACAGCCACAAAATCTCCGCCGCACGAAGCCCACTGGTAGCTGCTGAATCACATGCTTCCCCAAAACGTCGCGCTGTCAGAACACTGGGAGCTACACACACCAATAAGTCCATACTGCAGGCTGCAGCCAGAACAATTTTCTACATTCAAACATCGACGGCCTCTTCTCTCTAAAAATTCACCAGACCGCTTCTACCACCAGCAAAGAAGTTTCCATCCCTAATTCCTCTGTGATTCCCACTAACCTAAACATTAAGCTGGCATTGAAGGGTGTGAATTACCCCGGCCAATCTGTTCTTTTAAATACAGCTTTTAGCAAGTTTTGAAAGGAGGAGAAGAGCAGACCTTGCTTTGCCAATAATATCGAGTCTTCTGTGGCGAAGTGGTTTTTGCATAGAAAACAAAGTGGTGAGTTGAAGAGGAATTATATCAGTACTTTGTTTAAAACTGTGTGTAAAAAGCTGTCTCTTAATTATTAACAATAAGTTGTAAAACATGAATGTGGAGTGACAGTCTTCAAGATTGTCAGAAGATCGCGCCCTGGTGGAATAAAGGCACGAACAGCTTACAGCACCTAGAATTACCAGGAAGTATTTAGAGTAAAACGGTTTCTAAAAGCTGCCTTTATGAATGAGAGAAAAAAAAATAATATATATAAAATAGTAAAATGGAAGGTGAGTGATAGATTTAAATTAATCGTGAAGTGGAGCGCCCCCTGTATAAAGTAAAAGTGAGAAAAGCTTACAGCACCTGGTATTCCCAGGTGGTCTCCCATCCAAGTACTAACCAGACCCTACCCTGCTTAGCTTCCGAGATCAGACGAGTTCAGGGTGGTATGGCCGTAAGCGAGAGATGCTACCAAAAACAGCCCTTTTGCATTACACGCGTCTATACATGCCAGTTAGTCCCATTGGATCCAACTCCTGGTTTTTTATTTTTTTTATCTGACTCACACTGCAGCCCCACCATCCAATCGGCAGCGCCGGACCCACACCAAACATTCACCAAACTACTCAGCCGGCAGCCTACCACAATTATTCCATTCTTTCCGCATCCGCACACTTCCTTCTTTTTAACTCCTTTTCACTACCGCACAGGTTAATCGCCGCACGTCCCCCGCCGGCAAACATTACTCCTTTGCCTACTGCATGCAGGCTTCTCTTAACGACCCTCTGTTATCAACTCCGCTAACAGCCACAAAATCTCCGCCGCACGAAGCCCACTGGTAGCTGCTGAATCACATGCTTCCCCAAAACGTCGCGCTGTCAGAACACTGGGAGCTACACACACCAATAAGTCCATACTGCAGGCTGCAGCCAGAACAATTTTCTACATTCAAACATCGACGGCCTCTTCTCTCTAAAAATTCACCAGACCGCTTCTACCACCAGCAAAGAAGTTTCCATCCCTAATTCCTCTGTGATTCCCACTAACCTAAACATTAAGCTGGCATTGAAGGGTGTGAATTACCCCGGCCAATATGTTCTTTTAAATACAGCTTTTAGCAAGTTTTGAAAGGAGAAGAGCAGAACTTGCTATGCCAATAATATCGAGTCTTCTGTGGCAAAGTGGTTTTTGCATAGAAAACAAAG
>NC_064534.1:35304456-35309456 GCF_023856365.1 Brienomyrus brachyistius
TGGGAGCTACACACACCAATAAGTCCATACTGCAGGCTGCAGCCAGAACAATTTTCTACATTCAAACATCGACGGCCTCTTCTCTCTAAAAATTCACCAGACCGCTTCTACCACCAGCAAAGAAGTTTCCATCCCTAATTCCTCTGTGATTCCCACTAACCTAAACATTAAGCTGGCATTGAAGGGTGTGAATTACCCCGGCCAATCTGTTCTTTTAAATACAGCTTTTAGCAAGTTTTGAAAGGAGGAGAAGAGCAGATAATATGCCAATAATATCGAGTCTTCTGTGGCGAAGTGGTTTTTGCATAGAAAACAAAGTGGTGAGTTGAAGAGGAATTATATCAGTACTTTGTTTAAAACTGTGTGTAAAAAGCTGTCTCTTGATCATTAACAATAAGTTGTAAAACGTGAATGGGGAGGGACAGTCTTCAAGTTTGTGAGAAGATCGCGCCCTGGTGGAATAAAGGCACGAACAGCTTACAGCACCTAGAATTACCAGGAAGTATTTAGAGTAAAACGGTTTCTAAAAGCTGCCTTTATGAATGAGAGAAAAAAAAATATATATATAAAATAGTAAAATGGAAGGGGAGTGATAGATTTAAATTAATCGTGAAGTGGAGCACCCCCTGTATAAAGTAAAAATGAGAAAAGCTTACAGCACCTGGTATTCCCAGGTGGTCTCCCATCCAAGTACTAACCAGACCCTACCCTGCTTAGCTTCCGAGATCAGACGAGATCGGGCGTGTTCAGGGTGGTATGGCCGTAAGCGAGAGATGCTACCAAAAACAGCCCTTTTGCATTACACGCGTCTATACATGCCAGTTAGTCCCATTGGATCCAACTCCTGGTTTTTTATTTTTTTTATCTGACTCACACTGCAGCCCCACCATCCAATCGGCAGCGCCGGACCCACACCAAACATTCACCAAACTACTCAGCCGGCAGCCTACCACAATTATTCCATTCTTTCCGCATCCGCACACTTCCTTCTTTTTAACTCCTTTTCACTACCGCACAGGTTAATCGCCGCACGTCCCCCGCCGGCAAACATTACTCCTTTGCCTACTGCATGCAGGCTTCTCTTAACGACCCTCTGTTATCAACTCCGCTAACAGCCACAAAATCTCCGCCGCACGAAGCCCACTGGTAGCTGCTGAATCACATGCTTCCCCAAAACGTCGCGCTGTCAGAACACTGGGAGCTACACACACCAATAAGTCCATACTGCAGGCTGCAGCCAGAACAATTTTCTACATTCAAACATCGACGGCCTCTTCTCTCTAAAAATTCACCAGACCGCTTCTACCACCAGCAAAGAAGTTTCCATCCCTAATTCCTCTGTGATTCCCACTAACCTAAACATTAAGCTGGCATTGAAGGGTGTGAATTACCCCGGCCAATCTGTTCTTTTAAATACAGCTTTTAGCAAGTTTTGAAAGGAGGAGAAGAGCAGACCTTGCTTTGCCAATAATATCGAGTCTTCTGTGGCGAAGTGGTTTTTGCATAGAAAACAAAGTGGTGAGTTGAAGAGGAATTATATCAGTACTTTGTTTAAAACTGTGTGTAAAAAGCTGTCTCTTAATTATTAACAATAAGTTGTAAAACATGAATGTGGAGTGACAGTCTTCAAGATTGTCAGAAGATCGCGCCCTGGTGGAATAAAGGCACGAACAGCTTACAGCACCTAGAATTACCAGGAAGTATTTAGAGTAAAACGGTTTCTAAAAGCTGCCTTTATGAATGAGAGAAAAAAAAATAATATATATAAAATAGTAAAATGGAAGGGGAGTGATAGATTTAAATTAATCGTGAAGTGGAGCGCCCCCTGTATAAAGTAAAAGTGAGAAAAGCTTACAGCACCTGGTATTCCCAGGTGGTCTCCCATCCAAGTACTAACCAGACCCTACCCTGCTTAGCTTCCGAGATCAGACGTGTTCAGGGTGGTATGGCCGTAAGCGAGAGATGCTACCAAAAACAGCCCTTTTGCATTACACGCGTCTATACATGCCAGTTAGTCCCATTGGATCCAACTCCTGGTTTTTTATTTTTTTTATCTGACTCACACTGCAGCCCCACCATCCAATCGGCAGCGCCGGACCCACACCAAACATTCACCAAACTACTCAGCCGGCAGCCTACCACAATTATTCCATTCTTTCCGCATCCGCACACTTCCTTCTTTTTAACTCCTTTTCACTACCGCACAGGTTAATCGCCGCACGTCCCCCGCCGGCAAACATTACTCCTTTGCCTACTGCATGCAGGCTTCTCTTAACGACCCTCTGTTATCAACTCCGCTAACAGCCACAAAATCTCCGCCGCACGAAGCCCACTGGTAGCTGCTGAATCACATGCTTCCCCAAAACGTCGCGCTGTCAGAACACTGGGAGCTACACACACCAATAAGTCCATACTGCAGGCTGCAGCCAGAACAATTTTCTACATTCAAACATCGACGGCCTCTTCTCTCTAAAAATTCACCAGACCGCTTCTACCACCAGCAAAGAAGTTTCCATCCCTAATTCCTCTGTGATTCCCACTAACCTAAACATTAAGCTGGCATTGAAGGGTGTGAATTACCCCGGCCAATATGTTCTTTTAAATACAGCTTTTAGCAAGTTTTGAAAGGAGAAGAGCAGAACTTGCTATGCCAATAATATCGAGTCTTCTGTGGCAAAGTGGTTTTTGCATAGAAAACAAAGCGGTCAGTTGAAGAGGAATGATATCAGTACTTTGTTTAAAACTGTGTGTAAAAAGCTGTCTCTTTATCATTAACAATAAGTTGTAAAACGTGAATGGGGAGTGACAGTCTTCAAGTTTGTGAGAAGATCGCGCCCTGGTGGAATAAAGGCACGAACAGCTTACAGCACCTAGAATTACCAGGAAGTATTTAGAGTAAAACGGTTTCTAAAAGCTGCCTTTATGAATGAGAGAAAAAAAAATATATATATAAAATAGTAAAATGGAAGGGGAGTGATAGATTTAAATTAATCGTGAAGTGGAGCACCCCCTGTATAAAGTAAAAGTGAGAAAAGCTTACAGCACCTGGTATTCCCAGGTGGTCTCCCATCCAAGTACTAACCAGACCCTACCCTGCTTGGCTTCCGAGATCAGACGAGATCGGGCGTGTTCAGGGTGGTATGGCCGTAAGCGAGAGATGCTACCAAAAACAGCCCTTTTGCATTACACGCCTCTATACATGCCAGTTAGTCCCATTGGATCCTACTCCTGTTTTTTTTTTTTTTATCTGACTCACACTGCAGCCCCACCATCCAATCGGCAGCGCCGGACCCACACCAAACATTCACCAAACTACTCAGCCGGCAGCCTACCACAATTATTCCATTCTTTCCGCATCCGCACACTTCCTTCTTTTTAACTCCTTTTCACTACCGCACAGGTTAATCGCCGCACGTCCCCCGCCAGCAAACATTACTCCTTTGCCTACTGCATGTAGGCTTCTCTTAACGACCCTCTGTTATCAACTCCGCTAACAGCCACAAAATCTCCGCCGCACGAAGCCCACTGGTAGCTGCTGAATCACATGCTTCCCCAAAACGTCGCGCTGTCAGAACACTGAGAGCTACACACACCAACAAGTCCATACTGCAGGCTGCAGCCAGAACAATTTTCTACATTCAAACATCGACGGCCTCTTCTCTCTAAAAATTCACCAGACCGCTTCTACCACCAGCAAAGAAGTTTCCATCCCTAATTCCTCTGTGATTCCCACTAACCTAAACATTAATCTGGCATTGAAGGGTGTGAATTACCCCGGCCAACCTGCTCTTTTAAATACAGCTTTTAGCAAGTTTTGAAAGGAGGAGAAGAGCAGACCTTGCTATGCCAATAATATCGAGTCTTCTGTGGCGAAGTGGTTTTTGCATAGAAAACAAAGTGGTGAGTTGAAGAGGAATTATATCAGTACTTTGTTTAAAACTGTGTGTAAAAAGCTGTCTCTTTATTATTAACAATAAGTTGTAAAACGTGAATGGGGAGTGACAGTCTTCAAGTTTGTGAGAAGATCGCGCCCTGGTGGAATAAAGGCACGAACAGCTTACAGCACCTAGAATTACCAGGAAGTATTTGGAGTAAAACGGTGTGTAAAAGCTGCCTTTATGAATGAGAGAAATATATATATATATATATATATATATAAAATAGTAAAATGGAAGGGGAGTGATAGATTTAAATTAATCGTGAAGTGGAGCGCCCCCTGTATAAAGTAAAAGTGAGAAAAGCTTACAGCACCTGGTATTCCCAGGAGGTCTCCCATCCAAGTACTAACCAGACCCTACCCTGCTTGGCTTCCAAGATCGGATGAGAACGGGCGTGTTCAGGGTGGTATGGCCATAAGCGAGAGACGCGACCAAAAACAGCCCTTTTGCATTACACACGTCTATACATGCCAGTTAGTCCCATTGGATCCTACTCCTGGTTTTTTTTTTTTTTTTTATCTGACTCACACTGCAGCCCCACCATCCAATCGGCAGCGCCGGACCCACACCAAACATTCACCAAACTACTCAGCCGGCAGCCTACCACAATTATTCCATTCTTTCCGCATCCGCACACTTCCTTCTTTTTAACTCCTTTTCACTACTGCACAGGTTAATCGCTGCACGTCCCCCGCCGGCAAACATTACTCCTTTGCCTACTGCATGCAGGCTTCTCTTAACGACCCTCTGTTATCAACTCAGCTAACAGCCACAAAATCTCCGCCGCACGAAGCCCACTGGTAGCTGCTGAATCACATGCTTCCCCAAAACGTCGCGCTGTCAGAACACTGGGAGCTACACACACCAACAAGTCCATACTGCAGGCTGCAGCCAGAACTATTTTCTACATTCAAACATCGACGGCCTCTTCTCTCTAAAAATTCACCAGACCGCTTCTACCACCAGCAAAGAAGTTTCCATCCCTAATTCCTCTGTGATTCCCACTAACCTAAACATTAAGCTGGCATTGAAGGGTGTGAATTACCCCGGCCAATCTGTTAT